>NW_026713970.1:0-26130 GCF_029784015.1 Lycium ferocissimum | reverse complement strand
GAGGGGAACTCCTTTCTTTCGGTGTTGCCGAGTGGGGTACTTATGTAAGCCCCTCGGTCGGTGCATTACGGGTATTTTGGGGGCCCCCGTCCCCCCGTTATGTTTTGGGCCCCTGTTGGATTTTTGGGGGAGGTGTCCCCGGTTGTGCGTCGAGATGTCGGGGGGGAGCGGCCACATGGTCGAGTGTTCATTTAGGTACCGTACGTGGAATTTTTTAAGTTGGTTGCGACGGGTAGGGAAAGACTTTTAATTTTTTTTTTGTTGATTTTGTCTCAACGTATAAGTTGCATTTCGTTTTTTGTTGATATGAAGTTTTAAAAGGGTAAGATTGGAAAAAGGGAAAAAAAATTAGAGAATGAAAGTTGGAAAAATTTGGGAAAAAAGATGAATTATGGAAAGTTGGCCTTTTTGAAATGGCCCTGGGTCCCGCCATATATGTGTGTGTGGGGCCATATGGCCAAGTGTTTAAATTACATATGTAGTCCAAGATGACTAAGTAGTCATCTTTCCCCTTTTGTTCCCTTTAAAGAAAAATCAAGAAACATGGAGAAAGATGAAGAGGGAGAAAGGGAAAACAAAAAAAAATGGAAGACCAAAATTGACCATGGAAAAATTTTTTCCCTTTTTGTTTTCCTACTAATTGGAGGGTGCTTAGTAACGTGGAGTTGTTGTTTAAAAGCGTTGGATTGTTCTTTTTCATCCTTGGCCAACTTTGAACAAGTTGGGGAAATTTGTGAAGAAAGGTAATTTGAATTTGTTTTAGGGAAGGGAAGGCTTATGTGTATTTGTATGTTAATATGGATGAAATTTATGAAAATATGGATGTTAGAGTTGAGTTGTGAAAGTTGAAGGTTGGGTGTGTATATATATTTTTGTGGAGTAATGAACAAATTGAATTTAGATGTTTTTGTTGTTGTGAGTGAAGAAATGAATAAAAACTAAATAAATATGTTGGGTTGAAGTTAGGCCGTGTGTAGTGTGATTGAGGCCGTGTGTGTGTCGGGGTGTGTAGTAGTGAAGAATTAAGTGTGTTTAGCATGATTGCATGTTGTTTTTAGTGTGTGAAAATGGATGAAAATTATGGAATGTGCGTGTTGTGGTGTTGACGAAAAAATGGGGTCGATTTGGGGGGCAAGTATGTGGGACTAATGACGTAGTATTTGGTTATCGTCGTTGCGGAATTCTACAATGTGAAATGAAGGTTTAATGACTTATCTTTGGTGTTGCAATTGTTGTGGGCTGTTTTGAAAGTCAATACCCATCTTAATATGTTCCTTTATATTTATGAAGGTAATTTGGTAATGTAGGGAATTGTTGACGTAGTATGAGAATTTGAAAAGAAAGAAACGCATTATTATCGTATTCATTAAGTTGGAAGGTTTCGGGTTTCATAGCATAGTGTTGGGATTGTCTGAATACTTTGTGGATTGTCTAGAATGTTCTTAAATTTTTGTTTGGATGGTTTTGGTTTGGTATTTCGTTGATGAACATTGTCGAGGCCTAAAATCTATATGTGGTGGTTTGAATATAAATGATATGTTGAAAATTGTCAGAGAAAAGTAATATTTGGAATTGGATTGTTTAGCGCGTATGACTTAATGTTCGATGCCTATCGATGTTGTTGGTAGATTTTGAAGATTTGGTACCGAGGTTTGAGTTTGGATTAGCCTCTGAAGCAAACCGAGTGTATGTGGCTAAAGTGCTAACTTTTTTTTTGGCATGTCTTAGACTAACCTGGGTATGACATGGTATTGTAGATTTTGGAAATTCCATTCGTAAATTTCAGAAGCGGGCGAGGTATGTGAAGCTTACCTTTTCTTTCTTGTGGCATGTCTTAGTATGGTAAGTAGATTGTGTATGTTCTTGGATATGGTTGAGTTTGAAAAATTGTAAGCGATTCGTATGTCTTGTTCATCTCTTGGCGGTTGAGTTATGACCCATATGCCTTTTGTAGGATTAAACTTTTAAGGTTTCAAAAGAGTTTATTTTCAAAAGAATTTGTTTTCATAAGAGACTCGTTCCAAAACAACTTCGAAACTACGAACGTCGTAACTTTCATATGACTCCCAAACGCCCAAAAACATAATAGCGTAAGTTCCATAATGGATAAGGTCTCCCCTACTTTCATAATGGAGGCTCGGATTGGTTTGATACTCGTCGTGGGCCCAGGGTTTTCCTTTGTGGATACTGAAAGGATTTAGTGTAATTCTTCACTATGATTATTTATTTCTCTTGAGGTCCATGTGATTATAAAGTTCTATAAAGAAACAGTTGATATGGTTTAATATGTGTTTATGAGTCCTAAAGTTCTATTGATGAGCTTCGAACGACGTTCGGGAGAAAACTTGATTGACTATCGCCTTGGTTTTTTAAATGGCACGTTCAAATGGGTCATTGATTGAGTCTTTGAAAATGTTTTGCGTGTGGTTACTTACGATAGGTATGCGACTGCTACTGGTGCATTGTATTTTCCACTACATCGTTCGGGCGTCATTTACTGTATACATGCGCACTATGTTATTTTCCGGTGTGATGTTGTGTTACGGTTCACGAACCTCGCCATAGGGGCGGTTCCCGTTTGTATTGGTGTTATCTTGTGTTATGGTAGGCTATGATGTGTTATGTTCGGGGATACGGAGACGGGAAATCTTCTCGGAGTGATCTTGTGTTGTGGCGCCGGATAGGGTGGCGACCATAGTTCTGTCCGCCGGGTCATGGACCGCATTTGATATGTGATGATGTGTGATGAGTTTGTTCTCCGATGACTTTTTGACTATGATCACCGTTTACTATATTTCGTGAATCACATCGGTACATATTCCAATCTGACGGATATTATGCGTTCGGTATGAGTATGCATGATTTGTGTGTCGGATGTAAGTACTTAGATAGTTGGGTTATTACGACTTCGCTTTCCTACGCACTTCCTACTTTTAGTTATGACCTCGTTATATATATATATATATATATATATATATATATATTTATATATATATATATATATATATATCTGCGTTTCCATGCCACGCGGTACCCACGGATGAGTCGATGATGAAGCAAGATGCTCTTAGAGGCCGAGCTCCATTTATATGTGGGTTTTTGGGTATGCTTTGTATGGTGTTCGAAGTTATGATAGTGACTTTGGACGTGTCGAGTGTATGATATGTCGGCTTATTTGTATTATAGGGCTATGTAAGCCGGTGTGTTTGTATGCATATGCTACCGATGTGTTTGGCAAGCGGCTATATAAGCGAAGTTCCCTTATGCCTTATTACATGTAATTTCACACGATTGCAGATTTTATTTGGTTTGGAAAAAAAAACGAAAAGGCATGTTTGTTTTCCGAAAAATTTTCATATCGTGTGTATGTTATGTTTTGTGGGCCATAGACATGGTCATGAGTGTTACGTTAGTCCATGACCCGGTTCGCTCGGCCACGGGCAAGGTCGGGTGCCACGAGCACCGCTATTCTAATTAGGGTGACAAGCTTTCATTGATTTAAAGATTTTATTGTGACTAAAGGATTTCTTTGACTTAACGATAAGGGAAAAGTGGTTTATATATGATGAAAGAGTTCTATTAAAAAAGTTTCCATGTTTATATATATATATATATATATATATATATATATATATATATATATATATATATATATATACAATGATCGTATGAGACTCGGGCCCATGTAGGGTCTTGGGTGTCAGTCGTGGCCCTTCGGTTCGGGTCGTGATAACTTCCTTGGCCTAACGAGATCCATTATCGTTATTTTAGGATAAGGCGTGAGATGAGCTACGGTTGATGGCATTGACTAGAAGGAAAACAACGTATTTAAGGTGTTCGTTTCCATCTTTCTTTGGCACCAATCCAACTAGAACATAAACACGAGCGTTCCATAGCAATTCACTCCATACCTATGCTTTCTACTTCAAATTTTAATGCCATAATTATCTGATTGATTTTGGTTATGATAAATTACCTTCAACAAATGTGTTTTTGATGTTGATATGAGTTTCCATAACATTATTCTGAGGTTATCAACCTTACGCCACTCCGAAAGGCCCAGATGTCATTTCTATTTGTTCCTCCTGCATTGTATATATATATATATATATATGTATTGATTATTTTAGTACACCGCGCCGTGCTATTTACCTTATTTGCCAAGAACTCCTCTTCTTTCTCCTTACTTCACATTGAAGAAAGCACAATTCAACCACGCGACAAATGGAACAATGAGATCAAAGCGGTGAGCATAGCCCGTATGTTGTTTTTGAGAAGAAATATATGTTTCTCCCTTAAAATATAAAGTTAACTTGCTATGTAATATAAGGGTAGGATGTTGTTGCCTCTCAAAGCCATTTCAGCATATATACATATATATTTCCTTAACATCAAATGTGATCAAATGAGATAAGGGACTACGTGGCCCTTCGGACAATATATACCCATTTTGCTGCTACCACAACTTCATTTGAATGAAAATATCCAATTTGGTGCCACCTTTCCATGACACACATGGATGTGTCTTATTTAATAACTATCTACTAGTTTTCAAATAATTTATTTCCACTACAATCCCGCCACTTAATCAATTACACACATAATTAGTTTCTTGATCTCAGTTTACTTAAATAGTAATCATTTTTAAGATACCTTATATATCCATTACCGTAATCATGAGATATAGCATTAGCCCATAGTCTCTTTTGGCACACCTAAAATATTATTCTCAATCACCGTTATCACACTTTTAAGTCCGAAAACATTTCGAGACTTCACCTCCTTATACCACGAGCTGTTTATTTGCATACCTGAATATGACAAAATTCTCAGGGTTTCCGTTAGTATACTTATGACGTACATAAATTAAAAGTACGAGGTGTAACATTAACCTATTGTAGAGATAGCACATCAGCTGATGAAAGAATAATCATATCATCAGCATAGGCAAGATGATTAATTTTTTGACTCTACTTTGGAATCCCAAATCCTTTAAACTGTGGTATCTAATGCAAGGCATTCAAGTTTCTTGTAAGTACTTCAGAGGTGAGAATAAATAGAGTTGGAGAGAAAGGATCCCCTTGTTTAATCTCTCTACAAGATTGAACGTGTGACACCTCGAAATTTTTCCGTACTTGAGTGACGAGTAGAACGATGAAGAGCTTGAGTATATGATGTGTTGTTAAGTTGGGAATGGCCAATCATGAATTTTGTGGAAATAATAAGTCGCGAAGATTTCCCAGGCCGACGGTCGTATAGTGCACAATACGGCCCGTAAAGTGATTTACGGACCGTATAGTGCGATCGTCCTCCCAAGCAAAAATCTCAACTTTGCTTTTCTTAAGCTTAAATACGTTCGTGGAGGACGGACCGTAAACTAGTATACGGTCCGTAAAATAGTGGTTTAAGACCAGCATGTACACATTTGTCCATTAAAAATCGACTTTTGTACTTAATATAAGGGACCCTTTTCATTCTCATTTCATTTCCGTACTTCACCTCCACACTTCAAGAAATCTCTAGAGAGTTCCAAACATTTCATCCATGAGAAACCATAGAAATCAAGGATCAACAACAAGAATTCAAGAGGGTCAGTGAAGGAAACCCATTAAAAGTCATCCACATCAAGAAATCCCAGAGAGATAAACTAGGGTTTTTGGTGCTAAGGGTGAATCACCACTTCAACTTGTTCCTCTATTATTTAAGGTAAGTTTCATGACCTTTACATGCTATTTGAAGTATTTATAAGTCGAGACTCATGAATTGTAGAAGTACATAACAAATGGGTCATCAAATGGATGAATAATGTCATTATTGATTAGTAGTTGGGATTTTTAGTCATGGAAACGAATATGTTGATGATATAAATGTGTTATAAATGACCTATAGACATGAAATGAGTGTTGGATACAAAAGAATACGACGATGGATTTTTAGTCATGATTATGGGAAATTGAAGTGAAATTACGAAATGCGAATCATATAGCAAGCTAAATGAATGATGATGATTGTTGTTAATCATATTGTGATGATTATTATGAATGTTGGGAGGTTGATATGGAATATAAGCGGAATGTAGTATAAACAAAGGAAAATTTGAACTTTAAATAATTTTTCATGAACGATGAAAAAAGTGGGCTTCATACGTTGGCCATTCAAATTTTCTATAGCTTTAGTAAGTATGTTTTTACGATGACATATAAGTAATTGATTAAAAAAAAAAAGCTAAACCGAGAGAGAAAAAAAGACGAAGAGAGAAGAGAAGAGTCCCTCTTCACGGTAAAGACAAGCGCATTAAGGAGAACGAAATTGACAAGCGATAGAGTAGCTAAGCGACAAAGGTATGTGAGGCTAATCCCTTTCCTTCCAAGGCATGAGTCCTATGGCATGAATTTGTCTCTTTTACTATATGAATGTTCCATCTCCAAGAAAGTTAAGAGTCCTCTCTCATGAATAGCTATACGAGATAAGAAATATATATTGGATGAATACGAAAATGATATATTGAAGCTAAAGTCTAGAAATGCTATAGCCTTGGGGATGATATGATGCCTTTCTAAGACAAATGCTAATGATGACAATATATGTAATTTAATGATATTGATCATTGTGCACACTCACCTTATGCTTGGCATGTTCCTTCAAGGTGAGGACCATTCCTACGTAAGAATGCTCATAATGACATCGGGGGTCCACGACCTTACGTCTACCCGATAAAGTATGAATATATGCTAAGAGCCCCTATGCATGTATTGTAATACGTATATGATGTCAAACATACCATGATGAGTTATGATAGGCATATACTTTTCTTTATGATAAGCATACCTATGATAAGCATGATGTAATGAGCATATGATGATATCACACCGACGCCTATGGTGACTATGATTCGGGCTACGATGTCCACTACTCCGATATGGACGTTCTATGGATAGTCTCGCCTTACCACACACCATGGCCAATATATATATATATGCGTACACACACCAAGTGGGCGGCATGAGATAATATCCCTGGACGCATCCCGATGCACATGGGACGCGAGCTATTGATGATATACTATGCTTGCTATGATATTGATATACTATGCTATGCCGCACCTACATGGTCGATATATTATGGTACTATGATATATTATGCTATGCTATGATATGTATATATGATAAAGAAATGATGTTTCAAAAAAGTGAAAACAAGCATGCATACGAAAGTACATCCTTATCTCAAGATATATCCATGACCCCTCGACATTGGCATGATCATACCTACATTATGATTCGCCCGATTCTGATTGCTCTAACATTTTTATGCCTCGGAGCCTCGGTTTATTGATGCTTCATTATTGTTTATGCTTCGCATACTCGGTACAATATTCCCGATCGTCCGACGTCCTTTCTTCGGACGACCAGTTTATGTTCATAATTGTACCATGCTAGTCAAAAAAAACGGCGTAGATATATGAGGTGGGTTCGGCCCGATCACACCCTAGGAGCTACAAAGCTAATGATGTTATATGATTTGAGAGCACTCATATGCTTGTTCCCAAGGTGGAAGTAAGAATGCTCATAATGACACGGGGTCCATGTCTCTTTTGGTATATATATATATACGTATATTCATGTTTTTGGGCATATGATGATATCACACCGCGCCACTCAGTCCTGTCCCACGTCCGGATGTCTAGTATTCAGTGAGAGCACCCACACGCTCCTAGATACACGAAAGGGAGCTAAAGATCATCCCATGATTCCACGGTTATTGCTGTCCTCATGATGCTTTTATGTATATGCATGTATATATTATTTTGGATAAGCCGGAAGTGCTTATGTTTATATATATATCCGTATATTCAAATGTATTTCGAAGATTCCAAAGAGGCTGATACGCAGCATGATTATGAGCATATAGTATGAATAATAGCAGATAAAGCAGGTAAGTGAGTGGTGTTCGGTGGTTAGCCCCGGATACCCGTCGCGGCCCGTAGCTCGGGTCGTGACAGAAAGAAACCATTTTGCTGCCCATTAATTAAAAATGAGTACAAATTATTACTAACAATTCTGAACACCATATCTATTAGCCTCTCATGAAAACCCTGCTTCCTTAGCACTTTTGTTAGAAATAACTAAGATACCCATTCATAAGCCTTATCCATGTCAATTTCATTAATACATTGGCATCCTTGGTTGTTAATCTAATATTAGCCATTATTTCCAGTGTAAGTAGAATATTCTCAACAATTCTTCTCCCCTTTACAAAGCCAGCCTGATTTAGGGAAACAATATCTTTCAGTCTATCTGTCAATCTTAAAAAAAAAAATATTTACAAAATTACTCAAACTAATTGGTCTCATGCTAGAAAAAGTTGAAATGACTTCCTTTTTTTGGCAAAAGTACCAAATTGGTACGTGTAATGAATCTTGGTAACTCTACCCCACAGAAAAAAGCATTAACCATCTTGAAAATATCTTCCTTAATAATCTCCCAACATGCCAGATAAAATAAACCAGTAAAACCATCTGGACCACATGAACTCTCCCCATTGAGACTAAAAACCACTCTTTTATTCTCCTCTTCAATAGGAATGTAAATAATTGCAGAATTCAGATTATCATCAACCACTAATGGCACATGATCTTGCATTTCAAATTCCTTTGGATCCTCTTCTTTTCTAAACTGTGCCTGATAGAATCTCGGAGTTTCCCCTACAATATCCTTCTTTTGTTCAAGCCAATTGCCTTCCTGAACCTGTATCCATTTTAACAGCATTTTTCTTCTTCTTCTTCTTCCCCAAACATGAGCATGGAAAAACTTAATATTTCTATCCAAATCTTGGAACCATTGCATCCCAGCTTTTTGTTTCCAAAATTCCTCCTCCAAATGTAAAAATATATTCAATATTTCCTGGACCCTATAAAGATTCTCCCTTTTATCTGGAGTTGGTTTCATTTCAAATTGTACTTCATGTACTTTGATCACATCCTCCAAAGTTTCTATCTCTTTAAAAATATTACCAAAAGTCTCTCTACTCAACCTGGTCGACTCCAAATTTACTTTTCTCATTTTATGATTAAAAAGAATAAAATGATTTGCCATGAAATCCACTTTCCACAAAGCTTCCACTGTGTCCAAAAAAGTATCCTTCTTAACCCAAAAATTCAGAAATTTAAAAGGTTTCTGAATTGGTTTAGCATTTCCTGAATAAGTAATCAACAAAGGAGCATGATCAGATCCTGTTCTGATTAAATGAGTGATATCAATCCCAGGAAATTTTTTCATTAAAGCCTGATTTCCCAAACATCTATCCTGCCTCTTAAAAATGCAGTCATCCCCACTGTTTCCATTCCACCAAGTATATGTGCTGCCTCTAAAACCCAAATATACCACATCACAATTTTGAATACAAGCTCTGATGTCTTGGATTTCATTAATGGTAACTGGTAAGCCCCCATATTTCTCTGAATTTGTTAAAATTGTATTGAAATCTCCTCCTATTAATCATGGTTGTTGTATTGTATTAGCCATATCTTCCAAAGCTTCCCATAATTCCAATCTCTCCCTTTGAGAACACTTTGCATAAAACAAAGTAATGATCATATCTTCCTGAGTAGTAGTGATTTTTAAGCGGATGCTCAAATGTTGTACATGATATGCCATCACTTGAACTTCAAAAAATCATTAATGAATGCCCAAATTTTTCCTGAACAATTAGCCACAGCATGCTACATTCCTATTCCCCTTCTGTACATTTCAATTTTGTCTGCATCCTGAAATGGTTCCATCAATCCCACAAAACCAAAATGATACTTATTCTGCATTTGTATGAGCTTTGTAAATGCCTCCATTGTATTCAATGACCTTATATTCCAAATAAGAGCATTCATCATGCAATAACATTCTTATTACGAGTCATTCTACTTTGAACACCATATAGTAGTGGTAAGCTTTGATCTCTTGTGATCTTTTTCTTTCCCCTTCCAAAGCCTTTCTCTGAAAGCTCTGGTGATAAATCCCCAGCCCTAGCTACTGCTTTAAAAATATCATGAGCACTAAGATCCTTTTCTCCGTATCCCTTAATCCCTTATTCTTTAAAACCCTTCACATTACTATTTATGCTCTCTTTGTGCTGCTGTTTCTCCCCACTTTTTTGCATTGTTACAAATGTTTCCTTGATTTATTGTTCTTGCTCATTTATGTGATTCTTCTCTATAACACCTTGCTCCCTTGTTACAACTTGTTCCCCCCTATACTGTGCTTATATCTACCTCTGTTTTCTCAACTTCATCTCTACTTTGACTTTTCAAAACATCCTGGTCTTCATGTTGACCCTTCCTAGAAACATCTTGCTCTTCCTCCTCCTTATCTTCTATTGCACTGTTCATATTATTCTCCGTTGATATTACTGGACTTGGACTTTTTGTCAACTCCAATACTTTATTAAACTTGACTGGATTGTTAACTTTTGCCTTGGTATATGATGCCCCTTCCCCTGTACTCTTCCCAACTTCATTACTTTGGCCTTTTCTATTATTAGAATTCATCTTTGTCTTGTTCCTCCCTTAGATTATTTTTCTGCATCTGTGTTACTTATCACTTTGTCAGCATACTCTCCCTTAGTACCACTCTTGCTTTCCATTATACTGTTTCTTGTTTCTTGTTTTTGTTCCTCTTGATTGTTTAACTGAACACCAATAACTTTTTTTTTCATGGGCTGCTTTGCATCCTTATCTTTCAATTCAACTCGCTCTTGCTCTTGCTCCCCCAGAACATCAAAGGTATTATGAGTCTGAACTATCTCTCCTTCTTCCGAATTGTTGTTGTCACCCACTTCCCCCAATATGATTCCATTCTTGTCTCTAATGTATCTATTCCTCCTTCTTTGTATCCACTCCTGTTTGGCTTGACTGTTGTTCCCTATTCTGGCATTATTTCTTTGCCTTCTCTGGTTTTCCCCATTATTTTCCATTACTTGCTTTTTGTCATTGTTCTCTTTTTTAAGTTCCTCTCTAAATTGTTTCTCCAGATCTTGGTGTAAAGCACTGCATTCTTTTTCCTCATATCCCTGTAGCTTGCAATGTTTGCAGTACTTTGGTACAAAATCATAGTTTATGGTAATCCACTTTGATTGTATAGTACCTTTTTCATCATCTTCTTCTGCTATGTGAATTCTTTTTGGATGCTCAACTAACAAATCCATTTTCACTTTGACTTTGGCAGAACTGGGTCTAGTTTTATTTGCACCAGCTAGATCAACAACAAAAAGCTTGCCCACTGCTGATGCCAGAGAGAAGACAACATCATTTACAAAGAAATTGGGTGGTAGTTGAGGAAAACTTATCTAAGAAACAGCTATGGAAGTTTCTTCAAAAGGCTTGAACTAAGGATTCCAGATCAGTGGTCTCATCTAGCAATATCTTGAGTGCACCTTCATGTAGTATGCTGGATTGGATAATAATCTGACATAGTCTTTAAGAATATTTAGCCTTATCAATGTATGCCTATCTTCTATTAAGCAAATTGTATGAGGACCTTTGATACAACACTGATCTGGAATAACATTCCTCAATTCTTTGATGTCTATTATATCATAAGATAACTTACCCAAAACTGCATATTGTAAATTCTCTTGTAGTATCAACTTTTTAACTTCAGATGACTTTTAAGTCACATGTGGTTCACCATCAATATACACTACTGTTTTGGGAGGCACATTATATGTCTGATTTTGTTCAATAGGTTTCATAAACTCAAAAATTCATATTTTGTTGTACTGGTGGATTAGTTGAAATAGAAGGAATATCATTAGGTATACTAGTATTATTTGCGAGTGATTTTCCTTTAGAAACGCTGGGAGAATTGAGTGGTGGAAATTGTGTGAGAGAGGGTGTAGAATGGGTAGGTAGGATAGCCACTGTTGGTGGCTTTCCACCAGAACTATTAGCCACTACGGCCAGTTTAATAGTGGGTTGACGGCTAGCGTTTGACTTTCTTAGAGAGCATTTCTTCTTTCTTTCTTAGAGAGCATTTTTCAGTGATGCCTATACTTGGTTTGTGTTGGAAAGAGGTTTTGATGAGTTTCGGGTATCATGTGAAGTTTTCAGACTCAACTGATTTTTCCTTCTGGTTCAGGCCTCTCGCGTAGGCGAGGGAAATTATCGCGTAGGCAGAGCCGCATTTGTGTAAGATTAGCAGCTGATGCAAATCGATATTGATGTGCCAAGAGCCGCATCCATATGACATGGTCCACAGATGCGGGGCTGCATCTGCGGAGTTCAGTCTGCAAAAAGCGGACCAATACCGATATACCTGATGTTTGCATGTACAAGCGTATGCAAGCTTAAGTGGACTCGCATCTGTGGTGAAGGGCTCCGTATCCGCAAAACCACTAGACAGAAACCAGTGAGGTTCTATCCCAATTCCAAAACATGTTCCAACATTATTCCTATGTCAAATTCATTCAAACCAATATTTCGTGCACATAATCAAAGCCCAGCAACTACGCAAGTCTAGTATAATATTAATGTCTTATGCGGGCACAAATCCAACATCCAAAAACTAATGAAAAATAACAAAATGAAAGGAAAAAACATCCAAATAATCCAACAACCAAAAAGCAATAAATTGTCTGAAATAAAAGCCCTAATGAGGGCTAGACCATTAAGCTGAAAGGGCTTAATCTTATCGAGCTAAACTCTGGGCCTCATCCTCTCAATCTGAGCAGCTATCATCACTACTGGAACCACCATCGGGCACTGTCACGAAGGAGTACTTCTCATCATCATCCTTGTCCTCGATCAGGAACTTTCCCTTTGGATTCCTTTGATGCCCCTCCACATCATCACTAACATCTTGCCCTTTGACTTGCTCTTTTTTTTATCGGCATCGAAGTCCCGGCGAAGCTCACTTTGGCCCCTAGTTATGGTGCTATAGGGTATCTCGAGGGAACTCATAGATGTCTTAAGCTCTTTTTGCCCATCCAAGTATTGCTTCATCTTCTCCCAAGAACTGTCTAGCAGGAGCCTTAAGGGATCGACCTCTATGGGAGGCTGGCAAAGCCTAGTCACCAGCTCTCGTATGGCCTTCATCTGGGTATCAATCGACCAAAGGGTCCCTCTGGGTGCGGTGGGGCTTATGATCATCATCATCAACATCAACATCCTCACCGGTCACCTCAATCTTCCCTTTCTTGTTGCCGCACCATGCTACCCTCTCGGTGATCTTCAATGGGTGAAAAACCCTATTGGGTCAACTCAATGATCTGTGGGATTTATAAAAACCCCCGCCTTCTCGCACAAAGCAGTAATCGGGAAAGGGAACATCAGACTCGGCCCACCCTGGTGCAAGCACTCCTGAATCACGTGATAACCCACGTGTTATATCCCGCATTTTGTACGTCGGAATATTTCAAGACAATTGCGGGAAGTTAAGGGCAAGACCATCTTCGAAAAATTATTTTAGTACATAAGTTGGTTATGAATATTATTTATGAATATTAGTGGATGGAAATATTGAGAAAGGCTAAGGGCAAGAAGAAATTCGCAAAATGGGCCGTGAGAATAATGTGGAAGGTCGGGGACAAAATGGTAATATTGAGAAAAGTCGAGGGCAAAATGGTAATTTCACAAAGTGTTCAAGAATGTTCTTGAAGGACCAAAGTGTTCAAGAAAAGGGCCAAAGTGTGCCTAGGAAGACAAGTGGTCATCTTTGACCACTTTAGGAAAGTCAAGGAAAAAGAAGAAAAATTAAGAAAAAAGAAGAAAAATCTAGAGAGATGGAGAGAGGGGCATGTGCCCTCACGTATGCTTAAGGAGTTATATATATATATATGAGTCATCTTTAATACAAGAGTGGAAAGAAAGAAAGAAAGAAAGAAGAGAGAAAAAAAAAATGAAGGAGAGGGGCGGCAAAGAGTGGGGCTGGCGAACCAGCCCAAGGTTAATTATGGAGATCATTTTCTTCAAGTTTTCATATTAAATGGAAGGTCCTCTATCATATGGAGTGGTTGTTGGAAGAGAAAAATCATTTGTATTGCAAGGAACATGTTCTAGCCAAGTAAAGGAAGTGAAGGAAAAGGTATGTATCCAATCTTACTTCATGTTTTATGCATGGTTTGTGGATGTGGTAGAGTGCGGAAATGAATGAACTTATGAAGTTATGCATGTGTTAAGTGTGGCCGTGTATAGGTAGTAGAATATGGAAATGATGAACTAATTTTATTTAGTGTTGATTGATGTTGTTATGAACGTTTTGAGCATGTTGTAGTGTATTGAAATGCATGGGATTCATTGAAATGGTGTTGTGGCCGTGTGTGTTGTGGTGGCCGTGTGTGGTGTGGTGTGTTGTGGTGAAAGACTAATTTACTTGGTATGTTTAGAATGTTGTGTTGTGGATTCTATGTAATGAAAAATGAATGTTTAATGATGCATGTTGGGATTGGAAATGTTATGGGTGATTTGGAGCCTAATTTGATTTCAATATGGCTTATTTGTTTAATGAGAAATGATGTTGTTAGCATATAGAAGTGTGGATGTAGTTTATGAATTTGAAAGAAGAAATTAAGTTGTTATTGTTTTTGTCGAAATTGTAAAGTATTGGACGAAGTAGTATATTGATTGAATCATGAATTGAATTGTTGGCATGGTTGTTGATATTGTGGCCGAGTTCCATTCTCGGGCTTTGTTGATAATTGGCCAAGATGAACTTGGTGGGATGGCGCATTTATAGGGGAATCTTTGCCGAAATTTAGTGGCAAGTGTCAATTCAAGATGAAACCTCTAAAGGTTCTAATCACCATTTGGTAAATGTGACCAATATGTAGATTACGGCGAACTTGGAGCTTGGATTTGGAGTAGCGAAGGAGCGGAAAGAAGAGATGTAAGACTTTATTTCCTTTCTTTGGCATGTCTTAGACGCGTAGGCTTGATTTCGCGTCTCGGGGACTTTCCTCACTCTAGGAATCCGTGACTGAAATTTTCTACTATTCACTCTGTCACACCCCGATCTCACTGGGGTGTGATGGGCACCCGACCCCGTAACCGGAGTCGAGCGAACCCGCTGACTCTTACCATGTACTGAAATTTTTTTTTGAAACTTTAAAGCAAACGTATTTAATAAGATTACTCTTATATAATAAGACTCTCTCATTGTCTTTAAATCAATTAAAATATGTAGCTATACAAAACTCATGTCATAATGCGGGCGGCTCCCCACAACCCACGACTCTGTCGCAAAGTCTCTAACGCCAATCGAGAATCCCGGCACGTGTGCACGACTCGGCTACGCTCCGGAGCCAAATGGAGCTTGCCAACTTCGCTTGGAACATCTTCTATGTTAACTTCGATCCGTACGGGTGTACACACGCGCGGCATGAACGCGGCCCCGAAGAAGAGGGGTCGGTACGAACAATGTGCGAGTATGTAAGACAGGAACATAACGCATAGTAAAAACGTAGAAGCATATCATGTATAAAACGTAACCTGTGCGAGTAATACTGTATGAAAACATAGACAGTGTCATAGGATAAAGGAGTAACACATACTGTGAGTGCCACTCGGGGCGAGGCCCATGCATGCCTAGCTTTTTCCCTTTCGAACACGGTGTTTTTTTTTTTTTTTTTTTTTTTTTTGTATATAGAAAACGAGATACTTTTCGAAAAAACGGTACTTTTTTTTTCTCACGATTCTGAGACGCCGATTTCATCGGCTCTCCCCCCCCCTCCCCAACGATTGTCCCAAGTATATCATATTATATATGAATATATATCACGAACGTACGCCGCGTGCGCTCCCATAAATCCCGCGTCCGGCACCCCGCGTCCGGGATGATAAGCCACCCCGAATCGGTGGACACGGTTGCCCTCCCCATTCCCCACACATACGGTGCACACAAATACATTCATCAATATCGGGTATTATATACATTATTATATAAACGGCATGCATGGGAACCCGAGGAAAGTCGTGTGTGTCTATCGGAGTGACGTAAGGTCGGTAACCTCCGATTACATTATGGATTGACCGGAATCGCTTCGTCTCACCTTGAAGGAACGAGTATTTTAAGGCGAGACTATCAATGAAAAGCAACATCATGAACAACGTAGAATAGGGTCACAAGACAGTATTTCGTGTACTTGGGAATCTTAGGAAAACAGTCATCATACTTTTTCTCACCTAGCATCATCATTATCATCATAGAACTATAATCGTTGTCTTAGTCTTTAAGGCTTTCAATATTGTAAAACTTGGTTTTTGAAGAAAAACGAATATTTTGGAAAACATTTGTAAACTTTTAGGAAGAAAAATCACGCTTTGGGATCGGGTTAAATTAAAATAGTTATTGTTTTGTAGTCGGAATGACGATCAAAAACCTTCATTGACTATAGTACGGAAATAAACTTAATGAAACAATAAGAGAATCCGGGAATAGTGGGCCCGCCTCGGTCGAATGAGGCGGCGTACACAACTTACGTGTAATACGTTCCGTGATATTACTTAGGGAGTCTTGGGGTAATCGAGTCTTATTCTTGCAAGTTCTAGGGGTTTAGACCTTCCTTTCACTATTCGTGAGCTTTGGGTTCAATTCTACCGATGAATAGTAGGAAATTTCAACCACGATTTCTAGAGTTAGGAAAGTCCCGAGGCGCGAAATCAAGCCTACACGTCTAAGACATGCCAAAGAAAGGAAATAAAGTCTTACATACCTTTTTCCACTTCTTACGCTCCTCCAAATTCAAGCTCCAAGTTCGCCGTAATCTACATATTGGTCACATTTACCAAATGTTAACTTGAGCATCTAAAGGTGAATTCTCAAAATAACACTTGCCTACCAAAATTTCGAGCATTTCCCTGTAAATGCGCCATCCCCGAGATTCTAACTCGGCCCATTTCAACAACAACAACCCGAGAATGGAACTCGGCCACAACAACAACAACAATGCCAACAATTTTACTAGCAACATTCAACTCATATTCAATTCAATTCATATGACTTCCAAAATGATTCAATCAACATACTACTTTACCCAACACCTTCCAATTCAATAAGAACATTCAACAATACATTTATTTCTTTCAAACTCATAAACTATATCAACAATTCCATAAGTTACCAACATCATTTCATCCACTCAAGTGACTATATTAAAATTGCGTTATGCTCCAAATCAGCCCACAACAATTATAATTTCCATTGGAGTCATCAACCTTCATTTCACCACATAATCTACAACAATCAATGACCAAAATACCATATAAAATGAGTTCATTATATTTCACCCCAAACAGCCCACACGGCCTAGCCCTTAACATGCAAAATTTCCATGAAGTCCATTCATTTCTACATACTCAAACATGCACAAACCATCTATAATACATACTCCAAACATGCTAAATAAATTTGTTTGTCACTTCTATCTCATGCTACATATACACGGCTACACACAACATTCCATATTTTCTTATAAATTTCATTCTTTCCCACATACTACAACATACCAAACCATTCATAACATAACAAGGAGATGAATTCTTACCTTTTCTTCACAACTTCAACTTAGCTAAGGTTGGAGTTTTGCACCAAAGAGTAATTCTCTTGCTTCAACAATTATACCATGTTGGAGAGCATCTTTGAATTAGTAGAAATACCATGAGACAAAAATTTTTGGGCAAGATTTTGATCTTCTCTTTCTCCTCCTTCATGGCCAGAATTGCCATTGCAACTCTTGTTCTTTCTCTTCTTTTTTTTTTTAAAGTCTTTCTCTCCAATTAATCTTTAATTAAAAGATGAACTTATATATATATATATTCCACCACCTTTCCATATTTATAAATAAGTCCCTCAAAATATGGATATAGACACATAATTCCCTTTCCTCCATTTCTCTAGAATTTTCTTTTCTTTCTTGAATTTTCCTTAAAATAAGAGATGACTTAGCTAAGTCTTCACCATGTACACTTTGGTCCATATATTCTTCACATGGCCCTTCTCTAGAATTTTCTTGAAAATTAATAAAGATGACCCCTTTTGTCTTCTCATGCAAGCTTTGGCCCTTTTTAAAATTTTTCTTGAACTTTTGTGTGAAATTACCATTTCACCCCTAACCTTCCACATTATTCCCATGATGCCACTTTACAAATTTTCCTTTTTACCCTTAGCCTTTCTCAATATTTCCATACCTCCAATGTTCACAAATATTCCTAACAACTCGTACCCTAAAATGACTTGAACATAGTCTTGACCTTAATTTCTCACCATTGTCTCGCTATGTCCGACGTACGAAATACGGGCTATAACATCCTCCCTTTAGAACATTCGTCCTCGAATGTTCAACGATCCTACAAGGTCTTGTAATACTTCGGGGGTCCCATTTTTATAGCCGTTTCTTTCCTTTACGCCCGTCTCTTATCGTCCGCCTTATCTTGTCATAATGAAACCATTTGGCCTTTCATGAGTTCCTTCTTCGTGTCATAGGTTTCCTTTTCTAGTACTTGAAAATATGGCGATCCCTTTCTAATATGATCTCCCCCCTTTAAGGGCTCCTTATACTGTGATCCTTCTATAAAGTCTCCGTTTATACCTTGCCTCTCATCTTCCTTCTAACTTCGTGCCCGACATATCGAGAACTCCTTACTTTTCATCTTTTTTCCGCACTTTGATCCCTTTATTTTCCATCTACTCACTCACTTTCCCTTTCGAATTTCGTACGCATTCTCATCTATATATATACTATCCATTTTGGTCCACAATGTACTTCCATACGCTATTCGTGCCTATCCCGATTCCTACTTTGCAATACACTTTCTCGCCCTTCACCAAGCTAGCTTCGCCTCGCCTACGCGCGTCTTCGATAGTCTCCATCCATCCCATATGCTCGAGTTTCCCTTAGGCTAACTCAACTTCTCATTTGTCTCATATGTCTAAATATGTTGAATTTCTTGTAAACTTCCCGAAGGTCACCCATCATGGAATTGCTCCACCGAGCACGCTTAACCTTGAAACTTTGCCGAAATTTGATGCCTTAACGCTGATATAATCGCGTCCACTCCGCCACATGACCTTTATTACATGCTCTGGGGCAAATCGAAATCTTACAGTCTCCGAGACATTTTCGTAACACGTCATTTTCTCTTCAATTACTATTTTGCCCTTTTTGACCCTCGGCATTCACCTCCCGCCCGTACGTATGGCTATCTCCTATCACGGGCTTCGGATCCTCGAGGGTAGCGATCACACCTTCGCCGCCATGCCGGACCCATAACCTTTCCAAAGACGTCTCATGTTTTTCTTATTCGCGGTATTCTCTTTCGCCGCTTCTTTCATCGTACGGGAGGCTTACATAAGGAATTTCTTCTTCCTATGACTTGGCTCTATCGCACGATCTAAGACGAAAGAAGGTCAACATTTCCTAAATGCCCCGGACCTCCATTTATAAATGTGGCCGGCTTCACACCCCATAAACAGGACTGCGCCGGACACGACTTTGCGAGATATCCCTTCGACCGACCAGCTTTGATACCACTTTGTCACACCCCGATCTCAGGGGTGTGATGGGCACCGACCCCGTAACCGGAGTCGAGCGAACCGTGACTCTTACCATGTATGCTGAAATTTTTTTTTGAAACTTTAAAGCAAACGTATTTAATAAGATTACTATATAATAAGACTCTCTCATTGTCTTTAAATCAATTAAAATATGTAGCTATACAAAACTCATGTCATAATGCGAAGCCGACTCCCACAACCCACTGCTGTACGCAAGTCTCTAACTCGTAATCGAAATCTGCACGTGTACCACGACTCGGCTACGCTCCGAGGCCAAATGGAGCTTGCCAACTTTGGAACATCTTTATGTTAACTTCGATCCGTGCAGGTGTACCGCGCGCATGAACGCAGCCCCCGAAGAAGAGAGGTCGATACGAACAATGTGCGAGTATGTAAAACCGACGAAACATGATAGTAAAAGCTGTGTAGCATATCATGTATAAACGTAACTGTGCGAGTAATATCGTATGAAAACATAGAGACAGTGTCATAGGATAAAGGAGTAACTTTTACCAGAGTGCCACTCGGGCGGAGGCCATGCATGCCTAGCTTTTTCCTTTTTCGAACACGGTGTTTTTTTTTTTTTTTTTTTTTTTTGTATATAGAAAACGGATACTTTTCGGAAAACGGTACTTTTTTTTTCTCACGATTCTGACGTACGCCGATTTCATCGGCTCTCCCACCCCCTCCCCAACGATGTCCCAAGTATATCATATTATATATGAATATATATCACGGAACGAACGCCGCGTACGGCTCTCCCATAAATCCCGCGTCGGGCACCCCGCGTCGGGATGATAAGCAGTGAATCGGGTGGACACGGTTGCCCTCCCCATTCCCCACACATACGGTGCACACAAATACATTCATCAATATCGGGTATTATATACATTATTATATAAACGTATTTATGGGAACCCAAGGAAAGTCGACTGTGTCTATCGGAGTGACGTAAGGTCGGTAACCTGCGATTACATTATGGATTGACCGGAATCGCCCGTCTCGCCTCAAGGAACGAGTATTTTAAGGCGAGACTATCAATGAAAAGCAACATCATGAACAACGTAGAATAGGGTCACAAGACGGTATTTCGTGTACTTGGGAATCTTAGGAAAACGATCGTCATACTTTTTCTCACCTCTAGCATCATCATTATCATCATAGAACTATAATCGTTGTCTTAGTCTTTAAGGCTTTCAATATTGTAAAACTTGGTTTTTGAAGAAAAAACGAATATTTTGGAAAACATTTGTAAACTTTTAGGAAGAAAAATCACGCTTTGGGATCAAGGGTTAAATTAAAATAGTTATTGTTTTGTAGTCGGAATGACGATCAAAAACCTTCATTGACTATAGTACGGAAATAAACTTAATGAAACAATAAGAGGGAATCCGGGGGAATAGTGGGCCCGCCTCGGTCGAATGAGGCGGCGTACACAACTTACGTGTAATACGTTCCGTGATATTGGGGAGTCTTAGGGTAATCGGAGTCTTATTCTTGCAAGTTCTAGGGGGTTTAGACCTTCGCTTTCACTATTCGTGAGCTTTGGGTTCAATTCTGCCGAGTGAATAGTAGGAAATTTCAACCAGATTTCTAGAGTTAGGGAAAGTCCCCGAGGCGCGAAATCAAGCCTACACGTCTAAGACATGCCAAAGAAAGGAAATAAAGTCTTACATACCTTTTCCACTTCTTACGCTCCTCCAAATTCAAGCTCGAGTTCGCGAATCTACATATATTGGTCACGTTGCAAATGTTAACTTGAGCATCTAAAGGTGAATTCTCAAAATAACACTTGCCTACCAAAATTTCGGCGGCATTTCCCCTGTAAATGCGCCATCCCCGGATTCTAACTCGGCCCATTTCAACAACAACAACCCGAGAATGGAACTTCGGCCACAACAACAACAACAATGCCAACAATTTTACTAGCAACATTCAACTTCATATTCAATTCAATTCATATGACTTCCAAAATGATTCAATCAACATACTACTTTACCCAACACCTTCCAATTCAATAAGAACATTCAACAATACATTTATTTCTTTCAAACTCATAAACTATATCAACAATTCCATAAGTTACCAACATCATTTTCATCCACTCAAGTGACTATATTAAAATTGCGTTATGCTCCAAATCGACCCACAACAATTATAATTTCCATTGGAGTCATCAACCTTCATTTCACCACATAATCTACAACAATCAATGACCAAAATACCATATAAAATGAGTTCATTATATTTCACCCCAAACAGCCCCACACGGCCTAGCCCTTAACATGCAAAATTTCCATGAAGTCCATTCATTTCTACATACCAAACATGCACAAACCATCTATAATACATACTCCAAACATGCTAAATAAATTTGTTTGTCACTTCTATCTCATGCTACATATACACGGCTACACACAACATTCCATATTTTCTTATAAATTTCATTCTTTCCCACATACTACAACATACCAAACCATTCACCTAACATATGAGGAGATGAATTCTTACCTTTTCTTCACAAGCTTCTCAACTTAGCTAAGGTTGGAGTTTTGCACCAAAGAGTAATTCTCTTGCTTCAACAATTATACCATGTTGGAGAGCATCTTTGAATTAGTAGAAATACCATGAGACAAAAATTTTTGGGCAAGATTTTGATCTTCTCTTTCTCCTCCTTCATGGCGGAATTGGCCATTAGCATTCTTTCTCTTCTCTTTTTTTTTTTTCAAGTCTTTCTCTCGATTCATCTTGAATTAAAAGATGAACTTATATATATATATATTCCACCACCTTTCCATATTTATAAATAAGTCCCTCAAAATATGGATATAGACACATAATTCCCCTTTCCTCCATTTCTCTAAATTTTCTTTTCTTTTCTTGAATTTTCCTTAAAATAAGAGATGACTTAGCTAAGTCTTGCCATGTACACTTTGGTCCATATATATTCTTCACATGGCCGCTTCTCTAGAATTTTCTTGAAAATTAATAAAGATGACCCCTTTTGTCTTCTCATGCAAGCTTTGGCCCTTTTTAAAATTTTTCTTGAACTTTTGTGTGAAATTACCATTTCACTAGCCTTCCACGTTATTCCCATGATGCCACTTTACAAATTTTCCTTTTTTACCCCTTAGCCTTTCTCGATATTTCCATACCTCAATGTTCACAAATAATATTCCTAACAACTCATACCCTAAAATGACTTCAGAACATAGTCTTGACCTTAATTTCTCACCATTGTCTCGCTATGTCCGGACGTACGAAATACGGGCTATAACACACTCAGTAGAATTGAACCCAAAGTTCATGAATGGTTGAAAGATAGGTCCAAACACTTAGAACTCGCATGATTAGGACCGATTACCCTAAAACTCTCTAAGTATTGTCATGGAACGTATTATACGTAAATTATGTACGCCACCTCATTTGATCAGGGTGGGCCCACTATTCCGGATTCCCTCTTATTGTTTCATTAAGTTTATTTTCGTACTATAGTCAATGAAGGTTTTTTATCATCCTTCCGACTACAAACGATAACTATTTTAATTAAACCATTGACCCCACGGGATTTTCTTCCTAAAAGTTTACGAATGTTTTCTAAAATATTCGTTTTCTTTAAAAACCAAGTTCTACAATATTGAAAGCCTTAAAGACTAAGACAACGATTATGGTTCTATGACAATAATGATGATGCTAGAGATGAGAAAAAGTTTGATGACTGTTTTCCTAAGATTCCAAAGTACACGAAATCTTGTTTTGTGACCATTATTCTACGTTGTTCATGATGTTGCTTTTCATCGGTAGTCTCGCCTTAAAATACTCATTCCTTCAGTGAGACAAAACGATCCGTTAATACATAATGTAATCGGAGGTTACCGACCTTACGTCGCTCCGATAGACACATGACCTTCCGGGCTCTCGTACATGCTATTTATATAATAATGTATATATATATCTAATGTTGATGAATGTTTATGTATACATTGTATTTGTGGGGAATGGGGAGGGCAAGCTGTGTCCCCCAGATTCGGTGGCTTATCATCCGGACGCGGGATGCCGGACGCGGGATTTATGGGAGAGCCGTACGCGGCGTACATTACTGTGATATATATATATATATATATGATATATTTGGGGCCTTGTTGGGGAGGGGGGGGTGGGAGAGCCGATGAACTCGGCGTACGTATTATGCACAAGCAAAAAGTACCATTTTCGAAAAGTATACGATTTTCTATGTATAAAAATAAAAACACGCGTGTTCAAAAAAAAAGAGAGAAAAGCTAGGCATGCGCATGGCCTCCGCCTGCAGGGCACTTACGGTACGGGTTACTCCTTTATTCTACGATCTTGTCTATGTTTCCATATAGTTATTACTACGAGTTACCGTTTTACTCGTGATATGCTCTACGGCTCTTCTTGTGTTATTCTTTATTCGTGTCTTACATACTCGATACATTGCTCGTGCGACCCCTCTTCTTCGGGGGCTGCGTTCATGCCACGCGGAGGTACACCCGGACGGATCGAAGTCAATATAGAATATGTTCCCGGCGAAGTTGGCAGCTCCATTGGCGGAGTGTGGCGAGTCGAGTACACGTGCCGAGTCGTTACGGTTAGAGACTTTGCGGTGACGAGTCATGGGTTTTTGGGAGTCGGTTGCATTATGACATGAGTTTTGTATAGCTACATATTTTAATTGATTTACAGACATCGAAAGAGTCATATTATATAAGAGTAATCCTATTAAATACGTTTGCTTTAAAGTTTAAAAAAAAAAAAATTTCAGTACGTGATAAGAGTCAGAGGGTTCGCTCGGCCCTAGGTAAAGGTCGGGTGCCCATCACACCCTGATCAAGATCGGGGTGTGACACCACGTTAACAGGAACGTCCTCTAGAGTACATTTAATCACCTGGGAACAAACGTATGTGTAGTTATTAGTATTACACGAAGGGCATATCCTACGGGTGATGACATCTTTGCCATAGCCTCTTCGCCTCTGATAAATTAGGTGTTTTTTGTCCCAGTTTTCCTCTGAACCCTAGTAATCTTGTCCCTCTTGCTTTAGGGAATCAGCTTCGAAACCAACAAATGCCCATTCCTGGAGATATCTTTCACCTCCATAGATTCCACTAGATGATCGGGCAAGCCATATTGAGCATTGATCACCTCGGCCAGAACTTCGCCTGGTACACCGAATAAAAATCTCAGGATCAAGCTTAGTCAACTTCACACGCTTCAGGTTCACATAGAAGTCCCTCACCCTTTCCTCATTATCCTTGCATGGTTCGGGAGCAAAGCAGTTCCAGCTAATTCTTACAAGGGGCTAATAGAATTCGGATTGTTGCTCGGGCAGTTTGCGCATGTTAATATCATCTCGGGTAGAAGTTTATTGTCCATCATATTCCCAAATTAATGGGCCCGGCAATCATGAGCCATAAATCGAACAATGTCATATTGATCCTTAGTATCCTCTTCGACATCTTCTTGAAGTGGACGATATTTTTCATTCTCATTTTGACCTATCTTTCACCGATTGAGTACACTGCATAGATCAAAGTCAAGTTAGTCTAGCATTTGATTCATGTTCGACAATTTAATCAATGTCAAGCAAGCCAAAGAAATAAGCAAAATAGACCACCGAAACCTTGCATTGCGATGCACATTTTTAGTCTTCTGTACGGGTCCTAGCATTTGCATAGAGGGTATCGCGAGAGCGAAGCCTTACGCGAGACAAGTCTGAGTAGAGCAGAGGTCGCTCATGCATGAACTTGTCGCATTTGTGGATGAGGCACTTCCCGGTTGGGTACAGGACACTGCCCAACATGATGCGCGAAACGTTCTGCCGGGGCAGATCGTCGTCCAACCTCCGAAACCAGAAACCTTTTTGATTTCCCATTGATTTTGGGCTAAAAAATTCCCACTTTTACCCCCAAAATCTTCGTTCATTCAAGCATGCATGGTGATTAAACACGGTGGACTATGATTTCAAGCAAACCCCAAAAATTTTAGAAATCCTACCAACAACTACTTCAAACACTTCCCCGATTGTTCTTCGATTTCAACCCAATTTCAAGCAATTCTAGTACTTTACGCAGTGGTGAACATTAACTTACTGTAAACAGCTCTCACAAAATTTTAATTTCCTACCTAAAATTCTCAACATATAAGCATGAATAAACCCAGATTGCAAGCCTATAGTTTTCCCTGTGTATAACGGAATCGAAAAACATACCTTGTAGTGAAGATCCAAAGGAGGTAAGTGTGTTAAAAAATTTCTCTTTTCTTGGAAATTTTTTTTGGCCCCAATCCTTTGTTACTTTTGAGTTTTGTGTTTGGAATAAGGTAGAAGTAGGAGAAGGGAAGGGTTTTATGTGGAGTGGGGTGTGTTGAGGAGGTGTAATTTTGGGAATGGGGGAATGGTTTTGGGTTGTAAAGGATTTTCTCGGGGTGTATAGAGTGGAAGTAACCCTTTAGTTTTCACCTTTTAAAACTAGCAACTTCCGCCTAAGCGAAGGAGAATCGCGCCGCGAATGCATATGCGAACGGATGTACCTCTCGCGAGAATGTACCTTCCTAGCCAAGCCAATTTTGTGA
>NW_026713969.1:0-25363 GCF_029784015.1 Lycium ferocissimum | reverse complement strand
CATTTCAATCTTTGGTTTTTATTTGGCTACCGAAATTTCTACAAAGACTTCCCCTATAAATCCAACATCCCCGAGCTTTAAACTCGGCCCAAACGACAACAACCAACAGCAACAACATCAACAACACCAAGAATATCAATAATCGTCACAAAACACGCTATAAGATAAATAGTCTTTTCTACATAAGGCAACAAGTTCCATTCCAACTTCACAATATCCAACTAATGTCATTATTCTCATATTCACTAGCTAACCCAAGGCTATTCAAATATATTTCAATGACTTTCCGAACGATATTCACAAATTCAAGTATTTCCACCAATTCCATATTCTACCCAAAACCTCTAATCTTCAACATGCATATTCATAACATTTTTCCATCTTCCAATTTCATAATTCATAATCATAATTCACATCTAAGATCTTACTTTCATCATTATATAAAAACCATATAAAAATCACATAAATTTCTCATAACAACATACAACCAACTTCAACGCCAACTTGGTTCATTAAACCTTTCTTTTCATCACAAACATCACAACAACACAACTAACAAACTAATTGAACTTAAATTCATTCTTCATCCACACTAACATGGCTCCCGCTCAAGCTTGTTATTCACATACACACACGCCATGCACGCACACACCACACTTCCATAATTCTCATCTACTTCTATTCATTATAACATACCAAACTTATTCCATAACACAAGAAATGGAATTCTTACCTTTTTCTTCAATTTCAACTTTGCCGCAAACATAGTTCTCCCGCCAAACCAATTATACCACGTCGGAGAGCGTCTTGAGTTTGTTAAGAATTCACAAAGAACAAGATTTTTGGATTAAGATTGATGCTCCAAGAATTTTTTTCTTCTTCTTCTTTTTTTTTTTCTTGGAGCCGAAGCTCCCTCTTTTCTTTTGTTTTTGTTCTTTTGTTTCTCCTCTCAAATTTTCTTGAAAGTTCTAAGTGATAAAGACCCCGCCCAATATAATTTTATCACATGATTTTTAATGACATGGGCTTGGGCCTTTTAATGCCCATGGCCGGCCACCCTATAAGGATTGGGCCTTCAATTTTTTTCTTATTTTGTTGAGCCCAATTCATTAGAAATCTCATTTTTGTAATTCCCGAAACAAATTTCCAAAATTCCAATTTTGCCCTTAGGCCTTCTCCAATGCTCTCATATCAATATTTTCCATAAGTAGCAACATACACACCTCATAATATCAAAGCATGACCTTATTCTTACAAATCACAATTATGTCCAAATTTCCCGAATATACGAAAACACGGGATATAACAATGAACCACCGCCGACTCCGTAGGGCCGAGCCGCACTAATCGCACCACCTCTAACCGGGCAATCTCTCGTACGAGGCCCCCCGACGCGCCACAAGCCACACCGTGGCACGAAAACACTCTCCGAGTGCGCCTTCCACGGCCGGGAACACGGAGGTTTGGGGGCCCTCGGCCAACCGGCCGGAACCTCTCGTCCCCCGTGAGCCTCAAACCCCGGAGCTCTCGGCTCGCCCCCGAATATCCCGCACCCTCTCGATCTCCTGCCGGCAAGCGTGGGGTGTGCTCCATACCGGCCGGGGAGGATATACGCTGTCGGCCTTCCGAGGCCGCCCCCGCCAAAAACTCCCCGAATACTGACGAATCACAGCCCTCGGGGCGGTCCCACTGTCCTTAATCTCCCTATCGGGCCGACGCCTACCATGCCGGTCCCTCCATACCCCCGGGCGTGTACCGTACACGCGATGTCCATGGGCTCGGCTGGGCCGCCATCACCAAACAACTATCGACCAAATAGCGATCTAGTCCCATCACACACGGCAGCATCCATCGGTCGGTCATATCGACTACATAAGCGAACGCATATACGGCCACGAATCGAACTCAAACCGTACTCTCCCGGACGGTCCACCGCCCCTCTGCCTCGGTAGCGTGGGCCCCGTTCTGCTACGGCTCGCCGAGCTGCGGAGGCGAAAACGGGCCGTAAAGGCCTCTCGTGAACTCGCCCCGCACGGGCCGAGAGGGCCCCTCACCTACGGACAATACCAGTGATTCATACCAATTTGCGGCTACATCCGCGGCGGTATGATGCCATCTCACCAGAACTCGATCTTGGCCGCCTTTAATCAACCGTAATGTACGCAAATACATGCGATAAACTCCCGAGGGTCCTCGCGGGGCTTTGACCCAAAAAACTCTGGCGGATTACATGTCAGAAAATCACGGGCCCTCGAACCGGCCGCGTCGGTCCGCCCCCGATCACCCCTACCCGTGCCTCGTGGGCCTCACTCGCTACCAATCTAGTCAATAACCGGATCGCCTCTCGCATGGCCCCATTCTCCGTCCCCCCGGCCGGGGGCCGGAGGCTCGGGCACTCGAACCTCGGGAGGGCGGGGGTGGAGCCGCCCCCGGACTGCGAGCGTCTCGCTCCAAGCCCTCGATACCGGTGGTGTGTGCCGAACCGGCGTTGTCGGGGCACGATCTCGGGTACGAAGCCCCCGCACGGCCCCGGGTAACTCTCGGGCCCGGGCCGGTCTCTGCTTCTGCTTTGTAGACTTGCCCTTCCGGCGGCCCCGGCCTTCCCTCGAGGCATCGGCCGAAAACATAACATTTCGTCCAAAGAAACATTCATCCCGATAACACGGCTACATCGTACGATCTAAGATCAGAAGGAAAGATAACATCCTAAATGTCATGTAGCCTCCTGTTTATAGATGTGGTGCATAACATACCGATAAACAAGACTCTACTAGACACGGTCGTAGACATTCCGAGGACGAACCGCTCCGATACCACTGGCCACGACCCAACCCCGGCCGTGACTAGTGCCCGAGCTGGGCACCCAAACACATTCATAAATCCGAATCACAAACAGATAGCTTATGCGTATACAAATATCAGATGCTGTCTCGAATTATCTCAAACTGTCTCAAACACATCTCAAACACAAACATATGTATATCAGAAGCCGGCAAGGCTATCAAATGGCGCAACGGCCCAAAACATATACAAATGCAAGCCGACAAGGTCGCCACGGCGAATGGGATCGCCCGTAACATATAACATACAAACACACCCGTGGACGTAATAGGCATAACCCGCATATACGTCTACCGACCTCTAAACGGTACCAATGTAATCATATGACGGGACGGGCCCCGCCGTACCCCCCGAACAAACAAATACATATGCGGCGAACGAATATATACCAAAATGTGAGCTCCGGTATAAAGTGGAGCACTCGAACGAGCGAAAAGGGTATCCTGGGCGGCGGATCACCGAACCGTGCGTCCGTACCCGAGCATGAAACGCGGCCCCGAAGAAGCGGGTCGACGAAATATGTACTGAGTATGAAAAGCAAAAAATATAGTAAACAAATCTGAGTCATAATCGAAACAGAAGTACAGAAAGTAAGTGCATATTCAAAATACCAAAGTGTTTATTTTCAAAATACCAATCATGCATAGGGCTCAGAAAATATGGTCGCCCGCCCGTCGATGGCGCCATAACACAGCATAACACCAGAAATTTTCAAATCTCCGTATCCCCGTCACACATCATAACGCCATACACAGCATAACACCAAATATGAGCGGAACCCGGCCCTCTAGCGAGGGGCTCGGCGAACCGTAACACAGCATAACACCGGAGTATAACATAGTGCGCACGACAACATAACCGGCTCGGGACTCGGCGAAAGATACAACGGAATGCACGAGCAGAGTCGTGAGTAACCATATGTATAAAATCATTATCATAGACCCAAAAGATAAGTAAAATGATCATACTTGGAAATCAGAATAATAGCCAAACCAAATTCTTTCAAAAGTCATCAGGACTACAAAAAGGAGAGTCGCGGGACCCACGGACTGGTGCTGACCCGAGCCGGGCCCGCGTATGGAAAACATACTCATCATACGCCATAAAATCTCCCACGAACATATTGGGCAATCCGAGCCTTTTACGTGAAAGTTACGGTCGTTCGTAGTTACGGAACTCTTCAAAAACAGAACTTTTTATGCAACATTTGAAAATCAAATATTCCAAAGACATAAGGGCCAATATTTCATCACATCAAACATACGAATACCAAGAAAAAAATAAGAATCATAGACATGCTCGGATTGCGAGAATAGAGTTTCCTCGAGGCTCGTGTCATAGCCTATTTGTAACTAAGGCATGCCAAAAGGAAGAAGGGTTGAGCTTTACATACCTTGCCCGCTCTCCAAGCTAATCCAAACTCAAGCTAATACCAACCTACGCCTCAGGCTCCCCAAGGTCTACAAATACGTCGTAATATGCCAAACATTAGCTATAGGCATTTAGGCAATTAATTCCAAATTAGCACTTAATTCTATAGAAATTTGGGCAAAGACTTCCCCTGTAAATAGACCAACCCCGAGAATTTAACTCGGCCAAATAAACAACAACAACACCAACAACCAACCTAGCAACCTAGCAACATCAATAATCAATTCAAGACGCATTCTAGCATTAAATACCCTTTCTACATAATCCAACAACATTCATTATATTCAATTCGACGGCTTACCTTCAAGCCAACATCAACGCTCGTACATTCAAATACTAACCCGAACCCATACCAACAATATTCAAGGACATTTTAAACAATTCATACAATGTTTCAAACATCCCAAATAATATCCCACTTCACCCGAAATCTGCCCCAAACCCGAGAACACCTTCATATCACAATCCTAGCTTTCGAATCATGATTTACACCAACAATCTACACTCTAACAATGTTATTCTCACAAATATAAAAATTGCATTAAATACACATGATTCTCCAAATCATCCCATTCAATTACAACATCAATCTTGAGTCATTAAACTCTCATTTCCAACATAGAATCCACATAATAATAACAATCAAAATACTAAATAGAATTGATCCATTCTTTGCTACATTTCACAAGCCATATTCGGCCAACACATCCATAATTAACTTTCATGATTTTCATTCTTCTCTTCACACTACAACAATCAAAACATGCTAACTAGCATTAATTCATTACTTCCACACAACACAACACACACACGCCCAACACACCATGCACACGGCTCACCTCCACATGCAATATTTCCATGAATTTTATCCATTTTCATCTACTACAACATGCACACATCATTCATAACACATAAAACAAGATTAAATCTTACCTTTCTTCTTCAACTTCACAACTAGGCTAGGGTTTGCGATTGATAAAACGGATGGTTTGTTCGCTCCAACAACACTTCCACGTTAAATAGGGACCTCCAATTAGTGGATTTGCACCAAGGAAATATTTTTGTGATGGCTCAATTTGGACTTCAATTTTTTGGTTCTTGGCCGAATGGCCTTTGAAGTTCATCCAAGGTTCTTGTTTTTTTTTCTAAGTGTTGAATGAGGAGAAGATGACTTAATAGTCATCTTTTATGCTCCCACATGAATTATACATGTGTCCATGGCCCACACATGTGTTGGACCAATTAAAATTGGCCACAAAATGTGTGGGAGCCACCTCCAACTCACACGGCCAAGTGGCCTAAAAATGCATGATTTCCAACTTTCAATTATTCAATTTTTAGTCCAAAATTTTCCTAAATGTTCCATGCCAACAAATTCATGAACAACTTATGTCTTAAAATAAAATCGAAGGTCAAAAGTCTCGACTTTGCATCACGGAATGGTTTTGTCCCTAACTTACCATAGTTAATCCGGATTATCCCAATGTACAAAATACGGGATATAATAGCTAAGCCTTACCTGAGTACCCAAGCCTTCTTGGAAAGACTTCCAGAATTTAGCTGTAAATTGTGCTCCTCGGTCTGTGATAATAGACACTGGGACACCATGAAGTCGCACTATCTCCTTAAGATACAACCTTGCATAATCTTCTGCTGAATATGTGGTCCTGACTGGAAGAAAATGAGCTGATTTTGCTAGTCTGTCAACAATTACCCATATGGAGTCATACTTTCACCGAGAACGAGGCTGTTATATCCCGTATTTTGAATGACGGGACGATTCAGGTTAACTATGATAAGTTAAGGTCAGGACCATTCCGGGATACGAAGTCGAGACGTTTGACCTTCGATTTTGTCGTAAGACTTAAGTGTGTATGATTTTATTGACATGGATCATTTAAGAAAAAATTGGGACCAAAGATGGAATTATGAGAAATGGCCAATTATTGAAAAAAAAAGGAGAGAATGAAATAGGGCCATGTGGCCGGCCACCTTAGGAGTGGGCCATGGCCACATGGTTGGCTATTATATGAAAATAGAAGATGACTTAAGGGACCATTATTTCATCTTTTCAAAGACTTAAGAAAAATCAAGAACTTAGGAGAAGAACAAGCTTCATCATTCGGCCAAGAACAAGAAGAAGAGAGACCAAGATTAAGCCTTCCCAAAATTATTTCTTCTAAGCAAATCTACTAATTTGAGGGTGCTTGATAACGTGGAGTTGTCGTTTCAAGCGTTGGATTACTCGTTTTCATCCTTGGCCAACTTTAGACAAGTGAAGGAGTTGTGAAGAAAGGTAAATTCTAATCATGTTTTATGAGTTATGGAAGGTTTATGTGTGTTGTTGTATGTTGATATGGATGAAATTTATGAGATATGGTATGTTAGTGTTGTAGCCGTGTGGTGTGTTGTGTAGTAGTAGAAATGGATTAATCGTATTTAGTATGTTTGAGTGTTGTTATGAAGTGTAGGAAAGGATGGAAGTCATGGAAGTTGTGTGATGTTGTTGTGGCCGAAACTAGACAATTTTGTATGTTAAAGAATGAATTTATATTATGTGGTGTGTTTGGTTATTGTGGTGTGTTGAAACGAATAAAAATCATGAAGTGTGTATGTTGGTATGTTGGCCGAATAAGGCCCTTCATGTGTGCCAAGAAATGAATCAACTTGTCCTTAGAGTTTTGGTTGTTGATGTTATGTGGATTCTATGTTGAAAGTGAGAGTTTGATGACTCAAATTGGTATTGTAAGTGTTATGGGCTGATTTGGAAGATTTGGTACCTTTAGTGTGATTTTTATGTTTATGGAAATGACATGGGTAGAGTATGGATTGTTGAAGTAAATCATGGTTTGAAAATAAGGAATGTGTTATGGATGTGTTCTCGGGTTAAGGGACAATTTCGGGTGACTTGGAGTCTTTATTGGATTGTTGGAAATATTGTGTGAATTGTTTAAAAAGTTCTTGAATATTGTTTGAATGGTTTTGGATTGGTAATTGAATATGTGTTAGCTGGATTACATGTTGGTTTGTAAGTATGTAGTTGTAATAAGCATAATTGGGATATTGTTGGATTGATTGTTGGTGTTGTTGTGTTGTTGAATTTGGCCGAGTTGAATTCTCGGGGTTGGTCTATTTATAAAGGAAGTGCTGCCCAATTTTCCGTAGGATTATGTGTTAGCTGGAGATGAATTTCTAAATGCTTGGTTGACGTTGGTATTTATTGATGTTATGTAGATCTTGGAGAGTTCGAGATATAAGTTTGATTTGGATTAGCGTTGTGGGCGAGCGAGGTATGTAAAGCTTAGCTCTTCTTTCTTTTGGCATGTCTTAGTTCAATATAGGCTACGATATTAGCCTCGAGGAAATTCCATTCTCACAATCCGAGCATGTCTATGATTCGCGTTTGTCTTTTGGTACTCGTATGTTGATGTGAGAAAATATTGGTTTTGATGTTGTTGGAAAAATTGATTCTAAAGTTGCACAAAAACTTGGTTTTCAAAAGAGTCTTATTCTTAAACGATGTTGAAACTACGAACGCTCATAACTTTCGACTAAGGGCTCGGATTGCCTCGATATCGTCGTGGGAGGTTGTATGACGTGTGATGAGTATGTTTTCCATAGGCGGGCCCGGCTCGGGTTGACACTCGTCCGTGGGTCCCGCGACCTTCCTTTGTACCTTTCTGATGACGTTTGAGAGGGTTTGGTATGACGATTTTCCCGACTCCCAAGTACGGTCATTTTACTTACTTTTTGAACCTATGATAATGATTTTATGCATATGGTTACTCACGACTCTGCTCGTGCGGTTTGTTGGTACATCGTTCGCCGGTTCCCGGGCCGGTTTCTTGTCGTGCGCACTATGATATATTCCGGTGTTATCTTTGTTACGATTCCCGAGACCTCGCCATAGGGCCGGGTTCCGTTTATGGAGTTATCTTTGTGATATGGCTTATGATGGGTTGTGATGATGTGTTGCGTTCGGGGTTGTACGGAGATTTGAAACCTTCGGTGTTATCTTGTGTTATGGAGCCATCGACAGCGGGCGACCATATTTTCGTGCCCTTTTGCATGCTTTCTATTTTAAAAATAAACATTTGGCATTTTGGAAATGTACTTACTTTCGGTACTTGTTTCGAGTGTGACTCAGTTATTTACTGTATTTTTCTGCTTTGCATACTCAGTACATATTTCGTACTGACCCCCTTTCTTCGGGGGCTGCGTTTCATGCCCGCAGGTACAGACGACCAGTTTGGCGACCCGCCAGTTTAGGAGACCTATCCTGCTGTGTTGGAGTGCTCCTTTTATCTCGGAGCCTACATCTTGGTACATACTCGTTCGTTGCATATATGTGTGTGTGTTCAGGGGTACGGCGGGGCCCTGTCCCGTCATATGATTCTGTTGGTTTGTTTAGAGGCCTGTAGACGTATATGTGGGTTATGTGCCTATCCGGTACAGATGGGTTTGTATATTATATGTTTTGGGCCAGTGCGCCATCGGACAGCCTTGTCGGCTTTCGATATATGTATATATATATGTGTTTGAGTTTGAGATGTGTTTGAAGCAGCGTTTGATATTCATATGTGCATAAGCCAGCTGTGTGTGATTCGGGTTTGACGAATGCGTTTGAGTGCCCAACTCGGGCACTAGTCACGGCCTACGGGGTTGGGTCGTGACAGAGGCAAACCTACAATAAAATCCATGTTGATCACTTCCCATTTCCAAGTTGGAATTTTCATGGCTTGTAACAATCCTCCAGGCTTTTGATGCTCAATTTTTCACTTGTTGGCAATTGGGACATTGAGCTACAAATTTTGCTATGTCTTTCTTCATCCTATACCACCAATATTTTAGCTTAAGATCGTGATACATCTTTGTCGCTCCTGGGTGAATGGAATACAGGGAATAATGCGCTTCTTCTAGGATCCTACGACGTAGTCCTGCAACATCTGGAACGCATAGCCTGTCTCAGTACCTAAGAACTCCATCTGTGGAAACTCCAAATGGCAACTTCTCTTTCTCAGGAAATGTATCTCTATAGTGACTCAGCTGGGGATCTTCATATTGGCGCTCTCTCACTTCCATATCTAAGGATGAAACAGCTGGGTTGTGAATACTGACTCCCGCATTGCCTGCATCAATTAAACGAACTCCCAGGCTAGCTAGCTAGCGAAGCTCACAGATTAGTTCTTTCTTCTCTGGAGGGACCTCACACAGACTTCCCATTGATTTACGGCTAAGAGCATCAGCTACTACATTTGCCTTTCTGGGGTCGTATAAAATACTCATATCATAATATTTTAATAATTCTAACCACCGCCTCTGCCGAAGATTCAACTCCTTCTGTTTGAAAATATATTGAAGGCTTTTGTGGTCTGTATAAATATCAACATGTACACCATACAAGTAATGTCTCCACATTTTCAGTGCATGAATAACTGCCGCTAATTCAAGATCATGGGTCGGATAGTTCTTTTGATGTTTCCGCAATTGCCAGGAAGCACAGGCAATAACCTTACCATGTTGCATCAATACACAGCCCAATCCGACACCGGAGGCATCACAATAAACAACATAGCCTTTCGACCCTTCTGGGAGTGTCAGAACTGGGGAAGAAGTCAATCTACCTTTCAATTCCTGGAAACTGCACTCACAAGCATCGATCCATTAAAATTTTGCTGATTTTTGAGTTAGCTTCGCCAATGGTGCGTAAACTAGAAGAAAATCCCTCCACAAGTCTTCTATAATAGCCTGCTAAGCCCAAGAAGCTACGGACCTCTGTAGGCCTTGGCCAAGTCTTCACAGCCCCAATTTTCTGAGTATCCACGTGAATACCATTAGCTGAGATAATGTGACCCATAAAAGTCAAAGAATTTAGCCAAAATTCACATTTCGAAAATTTAGCATACAATTCATGAGTCCGAAGAATTCCAAGGACAATATGCAAGTGGTCTGCATGCTCCACTTCAGTCCGAGAATATACTAGAATATCATCAATGAACACAATCACAAACAGATCTAAGAAAGGCCTGAATACATTATTCATCAAATTCATAAACACCGCCGGGGCATTAGTCAACCCAAACGACATTACCCAAAATTCATAATGGCCATATCTAGTTCTGAAAGCTGTTTTCGGAATATCTTCTTCTCTAACCCTCACTTGGTGATACCCCGATCTCAAATCAATTTTGGAAAACCATTTGGCACCATGCAATTGGTCGAACAAATCATCGATTCTTGGAAGCGGATATTTATTCTTGATCGTCACCTTGTTCAGCTGCCTATAGTCAATGCATATCCATAGGGAAACATCCTTCTTTCTCACAAACAGGACAGGTGCTCCCCACGGTGATGAACTGGGCCTAATAAATTCTTTCTCAAGCAAATCTTTCAATTACGCCTTCAGCTCTTTCAACTCTGCAGGAGCCATTCGGTAAGGGGGAATAGATATAGGCTTGGTATCTAGCAACACATCAATCAAAAAATCAATCTCCATTTTCGGAGGAAGGCCTTGAAGTTCATCTGGAAATACATCCGAAAATTCGTTTACTACAGGGACGGATTGAAAAGTCGGCGGCTTTGCTTCAGTGTCATGAACCCGGACTAGATGATAAATATAGCCTTTTGTAATCATCTTTCTCACCTTAAGGTAGGAAATAAACCTACCTCATGGAGACGCTGTATTACATTTCCATTCAAGCACGGGTTCTCCCGAAAATTGGAATCGAAAAATTTTGGTTCTGCAATCAACATTAGCATGATAAGAAGCCAACCAATCCATGCCCATGATAACATCAAAATCTAACATTTCCAGTTCAATCAAGTCGGCTGAAGTCTGGCGATCGCATAGCACAATCACACAATTTTTATACACTTGTTTAGTTATTACTGGATTACTAATAGGAGTAGATACCTCAAAAGGTTTAATTGGCTCGGGTTTCACCCCAATGCGGCCAGCAATATAAGAAGTAATATAAGATAGCGTAGAACCCAAATCAATCAATGCATAAACGTCATGAGAGAATATGGATAGTATACCTGTAACCACATCTGGGGAGGACTCAAGATCCTGACGTCCGGCTAAAGCATAAAAAGGGGGCTGGGTACCACCTGAACTGGTGGCTCCCTCTCTGCCCTTACCGCGGCCTGCTGGAGCCTGGGGAGTCTACCCTATCGGGCACACAGACGAGGAAGAACCAGCTGCTGGTCCTATGGGCTGAGCCCCAACTCTACCACCCATCGATAGACAATCACGCATCATATGCCCAACCTGACCACAGGCATAGCAAGCATCTGAACCTCGGCGACACTGACCAGAATATAATTTATCACACTGGCTAAATTGCGGCACCGGTGGTCTCCTCTGACTAGGATCACCTCCAAACTGAGAACCTGAGACTCTCAAACTCTGACCCTTTCCTAAATAAATTGGGCGATCTAATCTCCTGCTCGCAAATCGAGGAGGTGCACTTGTCGCAAACTTGCCCGAATATCTAGAATACTGTTGTCGCTCACCCCCTCTATACTCACTACTAGCTTCGCAGATCTGGCCTTCTTGCTCTGTCCTCTATCAGTATCACGCTCACTGTTCAGCGGCTGTTGCTGCTCTTCTAAATTTTAGGCGTGGGCCTGAATACGGGAGATGTTCATCCCCTCTTGGAGTGAAGCTATCAAAAAATCTTTGAACAAATGTGGCCCTAAGCCACACACAAACCTATGTACCTTATCTCCCATGTCAGCCACCGTAGTCGGAGCATATCTAGCCAATGAGTTAAAGTGAAGGGTATACTCCCGAGCACTCATATTCCCTTGCTTTGAATTCAAAAACCTATCAGCTCGGGCCCTTCGAACCTCGGGCGGTAAATAGTGGCGGATGAAAGCATCTACGAATTCTTGCCAAACTGGGGGAGCTACATTTTCCTTTCTTGAAGATATCCAGTTATTATACAAAAGAGCCGCCACATCACGTAGCCTATAAGATGACAAATCCACGGACTCCATATCAGAAGCATGAATAATCCTCAGCATCCTCATCTATAAAACCCTGTGGGTTTTCATCCGGCTTTGACCCGAAGAATTTCGATGGATTCAAACTCATGAAATCACGGGCCCTTGTACTAGTGGCTCTATCACTGGGACCCGCACTTTGCTGTTGAGCCTGAGCAGCAACCAACTGAGTCAATAACTGAATAGCCTTGGTCATCTGTTGACCCGAACAACCCGGTGGAGAAACTGGAGGCATAGGAGACGGAGTCGAGACCCCTCCTTGTTCTTCTAGAATAGGTGGAGTATGAAAAGTATTGGATGAAGCCTCATTATGGGATTTACCTTATTCTACATTCATTGGCAGCTCCCTTTCCATCCGCCTTTCTGCCATAGCCTTGCCCTTCTGGACGACTGCAGCTTTTCTCTTTACTGGCATCGCTAAAATCATAACGCACAATTAGAGAAAGAAAATCTTATAATGTAGCTCTATCGCACGATCTAATAAGAAGAAAGATGGTCATTTTTCCTAAATTCCCCGCAGCCTCTCATTTATAAGTGTGGCACACTTCACACCCATAAACAAGACTCTACTGGACACGGCTCGTAGACACACCCTAGGACGGAAATGCTCTGATACACTTTGTCACGACCCGACTAGGGGGCCATGACGGGTACCCGGAGCTGACTACCGAGCACCACCCATTACGCTAGTCATTATACTCATCCTGGACACATATGATCTCCACGATAGTACATAAATATACATAAGTCCTCACGGTTGCAAAAATGATATACAAGAATAGACACTGATGTATCCATGAGACAACTACTACCCACGCATCCGTATCTACGAGCCTCTACTAGAGTACTGAGACGTAAGTACAGGACAGGACCCCGTCATACCCAAATATATACACAAAATAATATATCAAAAATGGCACCTCCGGAATAGTGGAGTGCTTCTGTAAATCTGCTGAGTAGCTCCTAGGAATCTGAGCCACCTCCCTGTCTACCTGTGGGCATGAACACAGCGTCCAAAAATAAAGGACGTCAGTACGAACAATGTACTGAGTATGTAAGGCATGAACAATAATAACACGTCAAATACATAAGGAAACAACCTTCAACTGAATGTCTCTTAAGACAGAATTATGCATGCCAACTTACATCATAAACAACATCATATCGAGTATGCATATATAAGCTGCCCGACCATATAGGTATGGTGTGATCATCATTAGCCCGCGTCCGGGGTAAACATCTCATGCCTCCCACTAGTGGTGTCTGCCCATGCCATCTAGACATGGTGTATATGCCGCCCGCCTTAGCGGTGTCTGCCCGGCCATATAGGCACGGTGTATGATCATCATCATATAATCATCATGAAACATGCATAAAAGCTCAAGTAAAAGCTATAACTCTAACGGGGTGACGTAAGGTCGAGAACCCCCTATTCCATTATGGAGTAGTCATGATCATCATGTCTCACCTTGAAGGAACTAGCATTATAAGGTGAGTCTAGCAACAATGAATAACATCAAGGAATCATGTAAAGATCATTAACATCATAATAGCATCATAGCATTTTTATGGAGCATATCTCATCTCTATCTCGTAGGGGACTTTTGATACTCTTTTGCTTTTATCTTTTGGAATGTAAGAAGGTCATGGGAACTACCGAAAAGAAATTACAATATATATAGGAGTCATTCATTTGAAAAAGAAGGGACTAGCCTCACATACCTTTACGTCGTTCTAACTTTATCGGCTAAGTGCTCCCCTCCGATACTCACAATTCTACATTCAAGAGAATTCGTACTAAGGTTAGATAACCGGAAACATACTTAAGCTTAAGATAAGGCTAAGGAAAATTGGACAGCATTTCCTTTGTTTCTATAATTTCTCCATGCAACAACCAACTTCCAAACATCAACAACACACCCACAATATCATAATCAATAAACTTCGTTAAGTTAGTCATTATTCAATTCTCAAAATTCCCTCCCAAAATCGTCCATAACCATGGTTATCACCCAACGTCGTATTCATTCACATATAATTATTCTTCAACATTCTTAATATCATTAATAACAAGATTATACCCATAACATGTCAAGAACTATGATTCAAGTGAAGTTACCACTCAAGAATTTCACTATTCTCATATTTGTAACCCATTTTCTACTTTCTTCCATAATCCAATTCTTTCAACCATTCATTACTCTTAATAGCATGAAATGAACATAAAACTCACCTTTGATTATGTAGAAATAAGAAATGGGCGTTGGTGTCACGACCCGACTAGGGCCATGACGGGCACCCGGGGCTAACCACCGAGCACCACTCATTCTGTTACTTATCTGCTCTCGTTCATATTTCTTATGCACATAATCATGGAAAACTATTATCATTGGAAACATACTCACTTTATATACATAAGCCCTTCGGCTATCAAAATAACATATGCATATGCAATGAGAGACTTGTGAGACCATACGACCCATAATTGTGTATCTACAAGCCTCTACTAGAGTACTAGACATATGGACGGGATAGGACCCCATCATGCCCAAAACATAAATATATACATATATACCAAAAGAATAATCAATGGCACCTTCGGAAAAGTGGAGTGCCCTCAAATCAGCTAATAACTCCTACGAGTCTGGATCACCTCCCTGTCTACCTGTGGGCATGAACACAGTGTCCAAAGAAAACGGACGTCAGTACGAACATTGTACTGAGTATGTAAGGCATGAATAAAATGAACATAAAAGAGAAATCATAAGTCATGGATAAAGATATAACTTGCGTACTTTTAGGTGTGGGTACATCTCATACATATATCACACATAAGCATATCATACGTATTACCATAGCGTATACATCATCACCATATCTCATATACATCATCATCGTTAACCCGCGTCCGGGTAACCATTATATGCCGCCCACTAGTGGTGTCATGCCCGGCCCTCTAGGCTCGGTGTAAACATAGCAGCTCGCCTTAGCGGTGACATGCCCGGCCATCTAGGCGCGGTAGAATTGCATCGTCATACTCATCATAAACATAGCATTATTACACATTCATAGGCATATCATAAGCTAGACATCATCATACATTTATCTTTAAAATGTACATTAGAACTTGGGAGCATCTAGTGCTATGTCGGGGTGACATAAGGTCGTAAACCCCCGATTACATCTTGGAGAATTTATAAGCATTCTGCCTCACCTTGAAGGGATTAACATATAAGGTGAGTGTATAGAATGATCAACCTCAATAGAATATAAATAGCATCATTAGCTTTATAGGAACATCATATCATTATCGTATTCGTAATGTATCTCTTATCTCATATGGCTATTCATGAACATAGGCTCTTAGTTTTCCGGAATATAGGAAACTCTCGAAGAAGGAGGAAAATCATGCATAGGATTCATGCCTTAGAAAGAAAGGTTTAGCCTCACATACTTTTGTCGTTTAACTATTCTATTGCTTGCTCGTTCTCCTTTAATGCACACGTTCTACCTTCAAGAGAATTCGTATCGACATTAGCTAAACAATCACAAGAACGTGCTTACTAAAGCTAGAGAAAATTGGGCAGCATTTCCTTTGTTTATACGACTTTCCTCATATCACATGTCAACTCCCAATCATCACAACAATCACAATATCATAGGCAACAATCACCATTTATTTACATTAGCCATATTTCACAATTCCACTCCAACTCCTCCATAATCATGATCATAGTTCACTATCGCGTTCTTTCACATATAATACTTATTCCATGTTATAAATATCATTCATAACATATTCATAATCACAACATACCAATATCCACAATTCAATCTAAGCTTTTATTCAAAAGTGACACTATTGCCATATTTATGACCCATTTCCCATTTCCTTCTATAATCCAAGTGTCTCAACTTTCTAATACTTCAAACAACAGGAAAATATCATAAAACGTACCTTAGATAATGGTAGAATAAGCCTTGAGTGGCAATACTCTTCTTACACCAAAACCCTAGCTCACTTCTCTTGGGATTTCTTGACTTAGATGACTTTAATGTGTTTCTAACTCTTGATTCTTGTTGGTTTGATGAAGTTGATCATCAATTTCCTTTGGTTTCTTGTGGATGAAGAGTGGACAGAATATTCTAGAAGTTTCTTGACTTGTGGAGTGAAAATGAAATGAAATGAGAGAGAGAGGTCCCTTATATTAATTCAAAATCTATCCCGACCAGAACATACGGACCAACATACGGTCCGTATATTTTTCACTGACCGTATGTCTGGACCGTATGTTTGGTCCAGTGAAGTGTGCCATTCTGGGCTGAACCTACGGCTGGACATACGGTCCGTGTATTTTATACGGCCAGTATGTCTGGCTATATAATGCCCTGCTATTTGAGACTTGTTCTCGTCGAGTCGTTTGATCGCCAATCCTTATGGAACCTTCTTAACACTTGTTCAACACCTCAATACCAATCTAAGGGACGTTATAACTCTTTCCCAAAGCATCATTAGAACGTCATTAACTCGATGCTCGTAATTCCTGCCCGACACACAACATATGACTCGCTTTCCTTAGCAACTTTCTTCTCTTACCTCGAATGTCTTTGGAAATCTTAATTAGGACCATTAAAGGCTATTTCTTGCTTATTAAAACATCACACACATCATGCCCTTCGTTGGCCTATTCACTGTACGCTAACGGGAAAATTTCTAAGGTGTAACATTTTTCCCCCCTTTTGGAACATTCGTCCTCGAATGTTAAGTCATCGGGAATCTTACAAAAATTTTGCCAGAGTTTTCCCTACAATATGGCACTACCATTGTCACACCCCGATCCTGATCAGGGTGTGATGGGCACCCGACCCCACATCTGGAGCCGAGCGAACCCTATGACTCTTATTACATAGATAAATTCCTGTATCAGTTAAAAATAGGTTACATAGTGAACTCAAAATTTTTTTTCTATAAGTAAAGTCTATTGTCATGTGGGACCCGTGACATGGAACATAATAACATATCGACCGGCGAAACCGTCTCGCAAAGTCATCACTCTATACCCTCGACTGCATCGTCTCGCAAAGTCTCTAACACCGAACAAAACATCATAGCTCATATGCTCGACTCGGCGCCGCTCCGGTAATAAGTGGAGCCTACCAACCCTCGCCGAACATCCGTATGCTAGCTTAAATTCGTCCGGGTGTACCGCGCGGCATGGACGCGGCCCCCCGAAGAAGAGGGTCGTGCGAGCATTGTACTGAGTATGTAAGACATGAATAGTAATATGATAAAGGCATATGCAGTATGAATAATAACGGTACAAACATATGGAGCTTATATGGGTTAGATGTAACCTGTACATGTGAGTGCCTTTCTGGCGGATGCCATGCATGCTTAGTTTCTTTCCGGAAAACGGTACTTCTTATTTACATGTACAGAAAACAGAACATTTCGAAAAACGGTGTCTTTTACTTACGTTCACAGACGCCGAATACATCTCTCTCCCACCCCTTCCCCAACAACGGTGTCCCAACATTTATACATATCACATATACAGAAAACGGAACATTCCAGAAAACGGTGTTCTTTACTTACGTTCACAGACGCCGAATACATCGGCTCTCCCACCCCCTTCCCCAACAGTGTCCCAACATAGTATGCATATCACATATACAGACGCCGTATCCGGCTCTCCCATATCCCGCGTCCGGGATGATAAGCCAGCTGAATCAGGTGGACACAGTTGCCCTTCCCCATTCCCCATATACATATACATTCACATATACATATACATATACATATACATATACATTTCCATGCGCATATACGTATATCATAAGGCGAGGTTACCAATGAAAAGTGTCATTATGAGAAAACATCGAATAGGGTCATAAGGTATAGTTTCAATAGTTTCATCTTCTTAGAACCTTTATGGCAGTCATTCCCTATAATTGAGTTGAGATATCAAGAAATCGTTTAACATTTCCATATTTTCGTTTCTATAGCAGAACATATCGTCAACATATCTATCGTAGGCATTTTTCTCATTTTTGACTCCATCATTATCATTATAAGATCATATTCTTCACCTTAGTCAAGGAATCATCTTTGTCGTACTTATCATGGACGTATGTTCTTTCTTAGCATTATCGTTATCACGGTCGTCATAGACATTTTTACATTAGGACAAAGTCTTGTACCTATCGTTTAATAATCGGGACGAGGATCAAAAGTTTCCTTAGGATTCTACTCCAAAATGAGTCAAGCGAAACGATAGGAAAATCCGAGAACAATGGGCCCACCTCGGGCCGAATGAAGTAGCGTACCTAATTTACGGATGTTACGTGTCATGACGTTACTTATAAGGATCTTAAAGTATTCGGGTCCTCTTTATGCAAGTTCTAGAGGCTTGGGAAGGTTTTTCAACATTTTGGACATATTCTAGTTCAATTCCACTGAATGAAAAAGGGGAAACTTTAGGTGCGGATTCCGGAGGATAGGGTTGTCCCCGAGGCTCATATCCGACTTAGTACGTCTAAGACATGCCATAGAAAGAAGGGTGAAGTCTTACATACCTCTTTCCGCTCCTTCTGCTACTCCAAATCCAAGCTGCAAATCCGCCAAAATCTATAATTTGGTCATATTTACCAAACCTTGATTAGTGCATTTAGAATTGGATTCTTAAAACGACACTTGGCTACCGAAATTTCGGCAGCATTTCCCCTGTAAATATACCATGCCACCAAGTTTAACTTGGCCGATTTCAATCAACCAACGATCCCGGGAATACAACCCGGCCAAACTAACAACATTACCAACAATCATACTAATAATTTCAATCAACATACTACTTCCTTCAAGACTTTCCAACTCCAATAAAAACAATAACAACCTTGTGATTTATATTCCAACAACACCATACTAACATCATTGTCTTCCACACTGCAAGAACATTACATTCAATTAACATAAACTTTTATTTGCAACATGAAATCCACAACCAAACTTTCCATTCATCATACCCTTCCATCACCCATACCACTCGGCCAATACTCACATATATGCATATTTTTCATGAATTTTCATCCTTTTCTTTACATTACAACAACAACAACAACATGCTATATAAAATCAACCCATCCTTCCATGCACACAACACACTACACGGCCACACCATGCATACACGGCCACATCCATAATTTCTACATTTCATGCTTTCCGTTTATTTCCATCATAAAATACATAACAACAACAATTAAAATTCTACATAAGAATTGAATCATCACTTCCATACCATGCAAGCACCTACACGGCCACATGCACAACACAATTTATTTTCATGATTTTCATTCATTTTCACCTACTACAACACTCAACAACATGCATAGACCATCCATAACACGTGAGAAGAGACTAAACCTTACCTTTTTCCTTCAACTTCTTCACTTGACTATGGTGCGAAAACGATGAAACGAACGCCCTATCTTCCGAAACAACTATACCACGTTGTAGAGGACCCTTGAATTGGTAGGAATACATGAAGAAAATAATTTTTGGAGCGAAATTTCTCATGGCCAAGTTTCCATGGGTTGGCCGAACCTCATGGCTTCATGCTCTCCTCTTTCTTTTGTTCTTTCTTCCTCCAAATTTGTTGAATTAAAAGATGACTTAATATATATACATGCCTTCCACCATTTTTTCCATATTTGCATTTAAGCCCCTCAAGTATGGTCTTATATCCTCCTTCTCCCTCTCTAGAATTTTCTTCTTTTTTCTTGATTTTTTTCCTCCTTTTCTTGAATTTTCTTACTTGGTCAAAGATGACCAAATGTCTTCCCTTGCACACTTTAGTCCCTCATTTATTTACACTTTGCCCCCTTTTCATTTTTTTTTTCTAGAGCTTTCTTCCCTTTTTCTTGAAATTTAATAAAGAAGGCCAAGTGTCTTCTTATATAAGATTTGGCCCTCCAAGGATTTTTCTTGAACCTTGTGAAATTACCATTTTAACCCTCGCCTTTCACATTATTCCCATGACGCCACTTTGCAAATTTTTTCTTTTTACCCTTAGCCTTTCTCAATATTTCCATACCACCAATGTCTATAAATAATATTCCTAACAGCTCGTTTATTAAAATTATTTAGAACATAATCTTGTCCTTAGCTTTTCACCATTGGCTCGGAATATTCCAATGTACAAAAAATGCGAGGTGTAACATCCTTCCCCCCTTTTAGAACATTCGCCCTCGAATGTTCAACTAGCCTTACAGGGTCGCATAAGCACCTCGGGGGAGCTCCCTTTTCAAAGCTATTTCCATCCTTCATATTAGCTCTTAAGCTATCAATACCGTTCTCTTTGTCATCTCTTTCTCTAACTTCGTCCGTTTTACCGGCGTCGCACTACTCAAAGTTTGTGCGAACTTCTCATATTACCTTAAACATTATCCGGACTTCTATCCACTCATTGTCGGTTTCCCCGACCTTACTAATTACTTCGGTAAAGGGTCTCCTTCGCCGGCTACGAGCGTTCATGTCAAATACACTACCGTATCAATTGTCTATATCTCGTTCTTACATTCCTCTCCCCACTTCCCCCCTTTTTGGGGTGTACCTATACCATTATCCATTTATACTCCGTTTCATATCCTCATTCCCAATCTCAATCTATGGTAGAATAATAATAACTTACTTTGCAACACTTGTACCATTTACTCTTTGTGTCAGCTCGAGCTTCGGTGCCCTTACTCAATTAATGCCTTCTCGTATCGTAACTTCGGTCGCCGGGACTCACATATCCATCGATACAATCATGTTTGGGATATCCTACACCTTCATATATACATATGTATAACTACTATTAACTAGCCCACAAAAATACGTCCAAAACGCCGTTCAAGCCTATCCTAATTCTCAAGGCCGTGATGACTGCTTCTGTTTCTTTACCAAGCAAGTTTGCCTCGTCCTACGCGTCTTCTTATGGTCTCCAATCATCTCATATGCTCTAATTTCCCTTAGGCTACCCTAACTTCTCATTTGTCTCTTAGGTACGAATATATCGAATTTCCCGCATACTTCCCAGGGGGGTCACCCATCATAGAATTGCTCTCACCTGAGCACGCTTAATCTCGAAACTTTGGTAAAATCCGGTGTCTTAATGCCGATATATTCGCGTCCACTTCCTCATATTCCCTTTATTACCTGATCTAGAGCCAACCGAAACGTTACGGCTTAGGACGTTTTCGTAATACGTCCTTCCTTTTTCAATGACCTGTTTGCCCCTTTCTTTTCTCTTCGATATTCACTTTCCGCCTGGTGTATATCTATTTTCCTATCACGCTCCTAGCTTCACATAACAAAACAAATATATCCCTCCGGAGTCCTACCTCTTTTGACTTTCACGTCATCCCTCGCCTTTTTCCGCCGGGAAATCTTTTGGATGCACTGCGGGAATTCCACGATTAGTATCGAGGATCTTATCTCTACGACTTGGCTCTATCGCACGATCACATGACAAAGAAGGTCAACCATTCCCTAGATCCCCGTAGCCTCACGTTAAATGTGGTCGACACACCCATAAACGGGACTCTTCCAGGACACGACTTTGCGACAACCCTTGGACCGACACACGCGACATTACTTTGTCACACCCCGATCCCGATCGGGTGTGATGGGCACCGACCCACATCCGGAGCCGAGCGAACCCTATGACTCTTATTACATAGATAAATTCTCGTGTCGAGTTAAAAATAGGTTACATAGTGAACTCCAAAATTTTTTTTCTATAAGTAAAGTCTATTGTCATGTGGGACCGTGACACGGAACATAATAACATATCGACCGCTAAAACCGTGCAAAAGTCGTCACTCTATACCCTCGACTCTGTCTGCAAAGTCTCTAACACCGAACAAAACATCATAGCTCATATGCTCTGACTCGGCAGCGCTCCAGAATAAGTGGAGCCTACCAACCCTGCTGGAACATCCTGTATGCTAGCTTAAATTCTGTGCAGGTGTACCCGCGCGGCATGGACGCGAGCCCCGAAGAAGAGAGGGGTCGATGCGAGCATTGTCTGCGAGTATGTAAGACATGAATAGTAATATGATAAAGGCATATGCGGTATGAATAATAACGGTACAAACATATGGAGCTTATATGGGTTAGATGTAACACATGTGAGTGCCTTTACGGCGGATGCCATACATGCTTAGTTTCTTTCGAGGAAAACGGTACTTCTTATTTACATGTACGAAAACAGAACATTTCGAAAACGGTGTCTTTTACTTACGTTCCGACGCGAATACCGGCTCTCCTCCCACCCCTTCCCCCGACGGTTGTCCCAACATTTATATATCACATATACGAGAAAACGGAACATTCCGTAAAACGGTGTTCTTTACTTACGTTCACGGACGCCGAATACATCGGCTCTCCACCCCCTTCCCCAACGGTGTCCCAACATAGTATGCATATCACATATACGAGGGCGTGTCCGGCTCTCCCGTATCCCGCGTCGGGATGATAAGCCACTGAATCGGTGGACACGGTTGCCCTTCCCATTCCCCATATACATATACATTCACATATACATATACATATACATATACATATACATTTCCATGCATATACGTATATCATAAGGCGGAGGTTACCAATGAAAAGTGTCATTATGAGAAAACATCGAATAGGGTCATAAGGTATAGTTTCAATAGTTTCATCTTCGTAGAACCTTTATGGCGGTCATTCCCTATAATTGAGTTGGAGATATCAAGAAATCGTTTAACATTTCCATATTTTCGTTTCTATGACGAGAATATATCGTCAACATATCTATCGTAGGCATTTTTCTCATTTTTGACTCCATCATTATCATTATAAGATCATATTCTTCACCTTAGTCAAGGAATCATCTTTGTCGTACTTATCATGGACGTATGTTCTTTCTTAGCATTATCGTTATCACGGTCATCATAGACATTTTTACATTAGGACGAGTGTTGTACCTATCGTTTAATAATCGGGACGAGGATCAAGCCTTAGGATTCTACTCCAAAATGAGTCAAGCGAAACGATAGGAAAATCCGGGAACAATGGGCCCACCTCGGGCCGAATGAAGTAGCGTACCTAATTTACGGATGTTACGTGTCATGACGTTACTTATAAGGATCTTAAAGTATTCGGGTCCTCTTTATGCAAGTTCTAGAGGCTTGGGAAGGTTTTTGACATTTTGGACATATTTAGTTCAATTCCACTTTGAATGAAAAAGGGGAAACTTTGCGCGGATTCGGAGGATAGGGTTGTCCCCGAGGCTCATATCCGGCACTTGAGTACGTCTAAGACATGCCATAGAAAGAAGGGTGAAGTCTTACATACCTCTTTCACTCCTTCTGCTACTCCAATCCAAGTCGCCAAATCGCTTAAAATCTATAATTTTGGTCATATTTACCAAACCTTGATTAGTGCATTTAGAATTGGATTCTTAAAACGACACTTGCTGCCGAAATTTCGGACATTTCCCCTGTAAATATACCATGCCACCAAGTTTAACTTGGCCGATTTCAATCAACCAACGATCCGGTGAATACAACCCGGCCAAACTAACAACATTACCAACAATCATACTAATAATTTCAATCAACATACTACTTCCTTCAAGACTTTCCAACTCCAATAAAAACAATAACAACCTTGTGATTTATATTCCAACAACACCATACTAACATCATTGTCTTCCCACACTGCAAGAACATTACATTCAATTAACATAAACTTTTATTTGCAACATGAAATCCACAACCAAACTTTCCATTCATCATACCCTTCCATCACCCATACCACTCGCCAATACTCACATATATGCATATTTTTCATGAATTTTCATCCTTTTCTTTACATTACAACAACAACAACAACATGCTATATAAAATAAACCCATCCTTCCATGCACACAACACACTACACGGCGCCCATGCATACACGGCCACATCCATAATTTACACATTTCATGCTTTCCGTTTATTTCCATCATAAATACATAACAACAACAATTAAAATTCTACATAAAGAATTGAATCATCTTTCCATACCATGCAAGCACCCACACGGCCACATGCACAACACAATTTATTTTCATGATTTTCATTCATTTTCACCTACTACAACACTCAACAACATGCATAGACCATCCATAACACGTGAGAAGAGACTAAACCTTACCTTTTTCCTTCAACTTCTTCACTTGACTGCGGTGCGAAAACGATGAAACGAACGCCCATTCTTGAAACAACTATACCACGTTGTAGGACCCTTGGAATTGGTAGGAATACATGAAGAAAATAATTTTGGACGAAATTTCTCAGTGGCCAAGTTTCCATGGGTTGGCCGAACCTCATGGCTTCATGCTCTCCCTTTTCTTTTGTTCTTTCTTCTCCAAATTTGTTGAATTAAAAGATGACTTAATATATATACATACCTTCCACCATTTTTTCCATATTTGCATTTAAGCCCCTCGAAGTATGGTCTTATATCCTTCTCCTCTCTAGAATTTTCTTCTCTTTTTCTTGATTTTCCTTAACTGCTTGAATTTTCTTACTTTGGTCAAAGATGACCAAATGTCTTCCCTTGCACACTTTAGTCCCTCATTTATTTACACTTTGCCCCCTTTTCATTTTTTTTCTAGAGCTTTTTCTTCCCTTTTTCTTGAAATTTAATAAAGAAGGCCAAGTGTCTTCTTATATAAGATTTGGCCCTCCAGGATTTTTCTTGAACCTTGTGAAATTACCATTTTACCCCTCGCCTTTCACATTATTCCCATGACGCCACTTTGCAAATTTTTTCTTTTTTACCCTTAGCCTTTCTCAATATTTCCATACCACCAATGTCTATAAATAATATTCCCCTAATGTACTGCTTATTAAAATTATTTAGAACATAATCTTGTCCTTAGCTTTTCACCATTGGCTCGGAATATTCCAATGTACAAAAAAATGTGAGGTGTAACAACCATCCTGTCACAACAACCCATAATAACACTGCCTCACAGGGCCAAAACACAATAGCAACATAAATTGGCCACACACGACCCATACG
>NW_026713968.1:0-24697 GCF_029784015.1 Lycium ferocissimum | reverse complement strand
ATTTCTGTTTTTTTTTAAAAGCTATTTTTAAAAGTAACTCTTTTAGGTATCGACCCAATTATCTAAACTTTTTTATTCCTTTAATAAATTTCCTTATAAGCATCTTTTCAAAGTGAAAAGATCTTTCATGGTATCAGAGCCAAGTATGAGTGGCTAAACTCTCATACTATCCTAGGGTTCAGTCGAAATCCTGTTATAATCCAGTCATGTTCTGTGAATAGTGAAAAAAGTCAATTTCATGGTATCAGAGCCAAGTATGAGTGGCTAAACTCTCATACTATCCTAGGGTTCAGTCGAAATCCTGTTATAATCCAGTCATGTTCTGTGAATAGTGAAAAAAGTCAATTTTAGTCACATCTTGCTTAGAACTATTATACTTCATTCTCATGGTCTAGAAAGTTAGAACCTTTCTCGAGTCTTGGTGTTAGGTCTCCGATTAATCTCCGGATAAGACGTTGGCAAGCCGAAACAGTTATTAGTGCCTAAGACTAGGGTTCGTCGAGGCCAGGCATTTGGTGTTCCGTCCCTTAACACATAGATAAGAAAAGGTTTAGACCGATTTGTGACGTTAGGAGAAATAGGTTATAAAGATCTAAGAAAAGATAAATAGTAATCTTGAACTAATTACTATTCAAAGAATAAGATAGGATATACGGTGAAAGTAGATGTGCACAGAGGATAGTATTTTAAACAATTACTCTTTTCGACAAAAGATTTTCAATAATGAAAACAAAATACTTACTTTGAAAAGATAGCTTTCTATAATGAAGAAATCTATGTTAATAAAAGGAAGATAAAAGAAAGTAAAGAAAATAAATTCTTTGCGTTGAGACTTAGCTTTTTAAAGAAAGTTACTAAATCTAAGCTCTTAGAAGTTTATGTACTTAATGCGAGAGGCATCTCACATTAGAATTTATTAAAGAATCAATCTGGGATATAGAAGCCCAAATATTTTATCAGTTAGATAGGCTGGTAGTAAATAAGATGAATAAGCGTTGGTATGAAAAACAACTGCGCAAATATTCAGATCATTATTAAAATGAGCAATTCATCCTTAGAAAAATGGAATATTCCAATTTTGTAAATTATCTTCAACTTTAGCTATCTTGGTAGCTTCTGTTGACATATTAACATTGTTTAAAACATTCATATTATTTGACCCCATAATTAATATGAAGCAGTAATGCTATCAATCTGGGTTTGACACCACTTGATACTATAGTTAACTATGGTTAGCCTATCACGGCAATTCACTAATAATCTTTTTGAAACTCTTAGTTCCTCTTTAATGAATTCTAAGAATTGCTCCTCATGAGATACTCCTAAATATTGAGAGTTCTTCATAGAAATGTAGAATTTTATTTCTTTCTCGAAGAAATTAATAAACTTTAAAAGTTTTTTCTTTTGGAAATAAAATCTCCATTTTAAACTATTATAATGTTTAATCCTTTTGAAACCTCTAAGGGTTACTTCATGTAAATACAATAAAGGATGATCTTCAAAAAGTTCTTCCATTTATCTTTTGTCAGAAAGAGTAATTGTTTAGAGATACTATCCTCTATGGGTACGTCTACTTTCTCTGTGTATCCTATCTTGTTCTTAAATGGTAATTAGATCAAGATTACTATTTATCTTTCTTAAATCGTCATAACTTATTTCTCATAATGTCACAACTGTTTAAACCTTTTCTCATCTATGTGTTAAGGGACGGGAACACCAAATGCCTATGGCCTCGACGACACCCTAGTCTTATGGGCACTATGGCTGTTTCAGGCTTGCCAACGTCTTATCCGGAGATTAATCGGAGACCTAACACCAAGACTTGAGAAGGTTCTAACTGTATCTAGACCAAGAGAATGAAGTTATAAAAGCTCTAAGTAAGATGAACAGTAAAATTGACTTTTTTCACTATTCACAGAACATGACTGGATTATAACAGGATTTCGACAGAACCCTAGGATAGTATGAGAGTTTAGCCACTCATACTTGGCTCTGATACCATAAAAACGATCTTTTACTGGCTAAAATAATAAGTAAAATAATGCGGAATTTAAAAGGAAAATACTTACAAAGTCGAAGACTTTATTCAAACATTGCTGAAATTTAAAGAGTACATGGGAATTTTACAATGGGGAGAGAGAGAGGCTTTCAGAAATAGGGGAGATTTTTCTGATGCCTTTGATGTTTACAAGTGAGAACCTTTTATAGGCCTCTGATGAATAATTAGCATTCTTGGATGCTTACAAGTGGACGGCTATCTTTAAAGATGCCTTTCTACTTTATAAAAGTTGGGGCGGCTACTTTGTTAAAGTTGTCTGCCACCTGTTGATCTCTTTTGAAAAGTTGGACGACTGCTTTTGATAAAGTTTGTCGGCCACCAGACGACTGCTTTTGATAAAGTTTGTCGGCCACCTTTCTTCTTTTTGACTCTTGCCTTTTGCTTTTCTGAAGAGGCAAATTACCTGAGATCTTGTCTGAGGTCGTAATCAAGATATGCTTGTGCCATTCCTTGTGGGTCTAGCATGTCTCCGTTGTCACTGTTTGATGATGAAGCTGAATCTAGCAATTCTTGGATTTCTAGAGGATTTGCTTCGTCTAATCTGTTTAAAGCTTGTAATAGCTTCTTCTTTAATTCTGCTTTGGATTCTTTTGATCCTTTGCTGCTACTGGTTGATGCTGCTTGTTTTCCTTTTGATGGTGATGGTTTGTCCTTAGGGACCCATCCTTTGATTTTGATTGTTTTGCTTAAATGTTTTATCCTATGTACCTCAGTTATGTCAAAGGTCCAACTGAGAATATAGGATATCCTTTTAGCAATATAATACTTACACAATTTAATGTGATCTGGTAGAGTTGAGATTCCTTGTTCACTTTGGAAGGTCTCGTAATGTTTGTGGAAGTTTCTGGGCATGGTGAGTTCATTACCACCGAACCTTTTCCACCAATCGTAGAACCATCTTGGGATGATCGACTTTGAAAATTGTTCGCTATATTTTACGAACCATGTGTGTGTCCTGGGGCGTACATACATAAAGTTGTACCAAGCTTGTTCATAATTGTAATAATTATAGACTTGGGGTCTATGCTGTTCTGATAGAATCATTGGAGTGTGTAGGTGATCAACCATCCACTCAAACGGACTAATAACTTTGTTAATAGTGAATTTCGAGAATTCAATGCTGTCTGGATCCTTGTTGTTTTTGAGTGTATGCTCAATAGTTAAGGATCCTGTATCTGTTAATATGAACTCAAAATATCTCCTAGTTTTAATAGGATCGTCTGATTCAATATAATTCCTATTAGTATAACAGGGCCTTAGAAGATCTTCTACCTTCCAATTTTCATAATGTTTATCGAGTGCTAGGACAGGTATCTCGATCTTGTTTATGATGGCAAATTCTTCTGGAGTTGCCTGTTGAATTTCCCTTTTTGCTAAGGGAGTACCTGGGTTGACTGCTTGTGCAAAACTTTCTGGAGTCTTCATTTTATAATCATCACTGGTTAGGATTTTTGTTTGTGATGAGCTGGCTTCTTGATCCTTTTTAAAGGGTGAAATTGCTTCGGTCTTTGGAATAGTACCGAGTATGGTTAAATTTGGTCTAGTAGGTGGTTGAGTTGTGGGTAGTGTAGGCCTCATGGGCCTAAGTGGTAGGTTGGGAAATTCAGCTAAGGCTGAATACCTATTTGGGTGATTTGGTCTGATCTGGTTGGGTTTTTTCTGAAAGGGCGAGTTTGGGCCGCCGGGCCTCATTGTTTCCCTGTAGAAATTCCCTTGTAAGAAAATCTGGCAAAGAATTTAAATCACCTTTTATAAATTCTATTTTAAAATCAAAGCTTGATAATAGTGCTTGCCATCTGGCGAAAATCTGTTTTGAAACAAGATTCTTAACATCTTTTTGTAAAATGTCTTTTGCTGATTTACAATCAACTCTTAGTAAAAATTCTTTGTTTATCAAGTCATCTTGAAACTTTGTAATACATAGTACTATAGACAAAATCTCTTTTTTGACAGTACTATAATTCTTTTGAGCAGGATTCCAGATCCCTGAAGTGAAACGAACTAATTGTTCTAAAGAGGGCGAGAGTCTTTGTTTAAGGATTCCACCATATCCTTCGTTAGAAGCATCGGTTTCAACTATCATGAAGGCATCTGGATTTGGGATACCTAGACATGGGAGGTCTTGGACAACCTTTTTTATTTTCTGGACAGTCTTAGTTTGTTCTAGACTCCATGGAATTGGATTCTTTCTAAGACGTTTGTACAGAGGTTCACAGATCTTCCTAATATTTGGAATGAAATCTGCAACATAGTTAAGACTTCCTAGAAATCTTTGTAACTGGGTTTTATCAGGAATTTCATCCGGAAATTTCGAAGAGAACTCAATGGCTCTACAAATGGGTTTATAAGTACCTTGGTATAGATCATGTCCTAAGAACCTAATCGTTGTTTGAAACAACTTAATCTTCTTAGCACTGACTACCAAACCATTATGTTTAACTATTTTAAAGAAAATGTCTAAATGTTTGAAGTGAGAATCTATGTCCTCAGAGAATATTAATACGTCATCTATATAGACAATAGACATATTACTATAAGGGTTGAAGATGTTTTTCATAATGTTCTGAAATTCAGACGGGGCATTTTTTTACCCAAAAGGCATAACATTCCATTCGTACTGTCCAAAAGGGACATTAAAAGCTGTTTTATATCTATCTTGTTCGGCGATTTGAATCTGCCAAAATCCTGATTTCATGTCAAACTTGCTATAGATATTAGCTTTGTAAGTTCTTTTAATAAATCTCTTTTGTTAGGTATCGGTACCTAATCCATTTTAATACCCGGTTTAAGGGTTTATAATTAATAACTAACCCGGAGATCCTCTTTTTTTTCTCGCATTTTTATTAACATAAAAAGCCGAACAACTCCAAGGATTTAGAAGGTTTTATTATCTTCTTTTGTAGATCATTGATTTCTTTTTTACAAGTTTCCATTAATTCATGGTTCATTTGAATAGGTCTTGCCTTAGTAGGGATAGCCTGTTCATTGAATCCATCAATATATGGTAGCTCAATCATGTGTCGCTTTCTTTCCCAAAAAGCATTTGGTAATTCTGAACAAACTTCTTTTTCAAGTTTTTCTTGAAAGCTTGTTATTTTCCCTTTTATCACCGGGTTTTTTAAAGTTTGTTCAATCTTTTTAATCTTAATTTCTTCTTTCAGGTAAGAAATTTGATTAGTTAATAAACTTAACTTAAAAGTGGACTGAGATCTTAACAAATCACTTTCTTCTTGAGAAATAGCTGATATATAAGGAAATTTAATTTCTTTCCCTAAAACTGAAGTGTAAATTGCATCTAATCCTGCAAAATAGGGTTTTAGCTGGGTAATAAATGGAATTCCTAAGATAACTTGTTCATTGATATCTCGGGTTATCACAAAGTTGTTGATAAAGCAAATTCCATTATTACAAATGTGAGCATTTGTTAATTTATAATTTATTTTCAGTTTTTCTCCAGTAGCAGAGTATAACTTTGAAGTACTTTTTTCTAAATACTTAGTAGGTATTAAGCCTTCAATTATACAGTTTTTATCTGCTCCTGTATCAATTAAAGCAATTTTATTTATTTCCATGTTTTTTACTTTTAAAGTAATAGGAACATGCCAGCTTTGTGATTTAATAACTTTGACAGTTTTCCCTGTCGTATTTTCTTCGGTTGTTTCTATGATTTCATCAATTTCTTGATCATCAGTAGATTTGTTGGATTGGTTATCTTCACTATCTTCTCCAAGAGTTTCTACTACTCTTTTGTGAGATAGGACTTGATCTGTTAAATAATCCATTTCAACTTTATTAAGTCGAGACTTAATATCTTTTATCTCTTTTTTTACTGAGATTAATTCTCCTTGTAATTCTTGTATAGAAGGTTTCTCTTCTTGTGAAGAAAATCTATTCATTACAGCTTTCATGTTAAATGGTTCAATAGAAGGTTTTTCTTCAGATTGTTTTAGGAGAATATCTTTTAATTCTATTAAATATTTCTTTCTAGCTTCGTCATTAGGTAAATCATTAATGAGATCTAGAAGAAATCCTTTTGATTTTTTAGAAATAACTCTAATTGAATTCGGACTACAGGTACAAATTGTTCCTGTACATTCGCAATCTTCTGATTCAGAAGAGTTGGAACTATCATCTGATTCAATTTCAATGTCACTAGTTGAAAAAGATTAGAGCTTTTATCTAATTCTACTCATATACCCCTTTATAGAAAAACTAGGATTTTCATGCCTAGAACGTGTTCTTGAACAATTCATGAATCATTTATGGATTCTAATCCCATAGGATAACCTACACTAGTCTAAACTCTTTCAATAACATCAGAAAAATCAAGGATAATACCTTTTTGAAGGAATCTCAAAGTCTTTAACGTTCCTTTTTTTTTCTTTAGCTTTCAAGAATCTAGGGTTTGAGAAGATGAACTAGTGTTTAAGAGTAGTGAATTGACGTTAGATTGATGTAGCAATGATAGGAATTGATCAAGAACTTACCTTATATGTTTTGGGGAAGCCCTAGGGTTGTTTCCTCTCAAAAAGTTTGCCAAGAGTGAAGTAGAATGAAGGTTTAAGAAAATTTCACGTTTTGGGGGTTTTTATAGTCGAGGAAGGCGCGTGATTCAACCTGTGAATCGTACGTTTGACCCGTGAAACGCATCCCTACCGTACGACATGACAGAGGTGCATGATTTTTGGTGTTCATCCTAAGAAACGTAGGCTTAGACTGCAGGGTGATCCTGCGAAACGCAGGTTAGTAAACCGGCCATAACATTTTACTCACATGTCCGTTTAAGCTCCACTTTATATAATTGTAAAGGTATTTCAAAGATCTAGACCTCTTGTTAGAGGAAGTTTTCCCAAATGCTCAATTTATTTTCACGAAATTTGCCTACAAGCTAGATCAACAAAACTTAGTCGAGTTTAAGAACTCTTACGAACTTCACTATTTCGTTTGACACTATCACGACTATCTTTCACCCAAATTAATCCCTAAAGGATTCTTATAGTTAAAACATCACATTTTCACCCATTATACATATTCACACCTAACCCGAATTTACAGAGTGTTACATTATCCCCCTCTCAGGATCATTAGTCTCCGAATGAAAGTCATGGCCTAAGATTTTGCACTAAACCTCAAATTTTAAGAATTTTCAGGGTTCTTTTCCAAGACGACCTACCCTAAAGACAACATAATAGCTAGCCCCCCAAATAAAATGACATGGTTCTCACAAGGATTTTCCACATCTAGATAATTCAAGCCTACACACAAAAGAAAGAATTCATACTTCTAGTGTACACTTTCGTTATGATTCGATCCAGAAGGTTCAACACCTACCTGAAAAAAGGAATAAGTAAAAGTAATACGGCCTGAGTGTCTGTAACGGCAACTAGATGGTAACTATACCCCTTTGAGTTTACTTTTTAAGTCTTAAGATACAAAATAAGTATACCTCGATGTTTAATAATAGTACTGCTCCACTCCATAACGGGTTCATCAGGAATTTCAAGCCTACTAGTTATGATTGACAATCCAGAGTTTTATACTCGGAAAGCTAGTCTATCCCCAAAAATTACATCAATGTTTGCTATCTTTAATTCAAACACCTCAGTCATAGCCTCATGACCCTTAAATACAACTACACGGCCTTTATTAACTCTAGAAGCAATAATGAACGCTAGCAGGGGTATTCACAGAGAAGGGTTCTAACAATTGCTTGGGTTCCACACCAAAATCAAGGGCAAGATACTGAGTTGTATAAGAAAGAGTCGAACTCGAATCGATCAGCTAATATGCTTCAAGAGAACATATAGTTAGAATACCTGTGACCACGGCATCAGGGTCTTCTGCAGCCTCCCTACAAGTCAAACCATAAAGTCGAGCTTGTCCCCCATTAGCGGTGTTAGCAACCGCTTTACCAGCTCCATTACCATGAGCATTAGGAGTGTTGAGCAATACCATCAGATGAATTATTCCTTTGGCCTGAAGAGTTAGCCATTTCACGAAGTCATTTCCTACAATCTTTCTTGATATGACCCCTAATCCCACAATGGTGACAAACAGGATCCTCTCATTTAAATGCTTGTCACTTACTACCTTGTGAATACCTGTTCTGATTAGTGTTCCTCTGACTTTATCCACCAGATGTAACACACACATTAGAATGAGAAACAACTTGTTGAGGTGCAGAATTTCCTTTCTGTTGCCCTCCATCATACGAACCAGTGAAACCACCCGCAGACCGGGCCTTCTTACTTTGTTCCCTTTATATTATCTCGTCGCCCTTCCAATTCTCTTGTTGCTTAGCGAACCCAACCAAAGATGAAAATGTACAAGTAGGAGACATAGCAGCAGCAACACATGCTGACTTGATACGTGGTACCAAACCACGCACAAATCAGCTCAACTGGTGCTTTTCAGTCAGAATCATAAACATTGCATACCTTTCCAGACGAGTAGACTTCAACAGACTTTAAACTATACTCACGAACAGACATTGTACCCTGCTCACGCTTCTCAAACTTAGTAGCCATAGCAAACCGCACCTCATCAGACAACAACCTCTCCATGAATGCCTCCTCAAATTCAGCCCAAGTAGGAGCTGAAGCATTATTACCCCTCTCCGTCTCCCACAATTCGATCCAAGCATGAGCAATATGTTTTAATTGATATGATGCGAATTCCACATGTTCAGAACCATGAGTACCCATGGCCCTTAGGTCTTTGAAGGTCGTATCCATAAAGTACTAGTGATCATCCTCCTCTCGCGAACCAAAGAACTTGGGTGGATTCAGCCCCAAATGGTGCTTAAGCCTTCCCCCACCACCAAGTGTCGGACCCGTACCCCCACGCTACTATTGGGCTGCAATAAGAGTACTAAGAATCTGGATCGCATTTTGGATCGACCCAATATCAGCCACGCTCGTAACTAGGGCAGCTGGAGCTGGTGGTGTAGGCGGTGGTGATTGGTCTCCATTACCATTCTCAACCCCTCAGCAGTATCAACAGCGGTGCGATTAGTGATCCTAGTGGCTCATCCGCCAGACGATGAATCCGAAGCACCATTGTTTCCTTGATTAGCAGTTTTCACATGAGTTAAAATCATTTCTGTGGGGCACGAATTATCGGACATGTCAGAATGATCCTAACGGAAGTTTAAGCTCTATATCACAATCTCAAATAAAGAAGAATGATAAATATCTATAAATATCCTAGCAGTCTCTCGATCATGCAGGTGATCAGGCTACACAAGGAAGACTCCACTAGACACAGACAACTCCTAGGACACATTCAAACCTAGGCTCTGATACCAAGCTTGTTACGCCCCAAACCCGACCCTGGACGTAACAAGCATCCGATGCAATAAACAACACCGGAAGCACCTTAATGTAATCAACGAACACCTTGTCTTTTACATTAAACAACTATCTTAACAAATATGAAACAAGTCATTTATAAATGAATGAAAGCATATCCATTCCTAGAGACAATTCAATGGGAAGTCAAATTAAGTACTCAGTTAATAAACGTGGAAAACTGCCTCAACGAGTCATACGAAACTCCAACACAATACCCATAATCTAACAACTATCTATGGAAATTCTAAGATAATGAATAAATGTCTAACTCATAGGGACGCAGCTCAAAAACTAAAATGTGAAAAGTAAAGATAGAATGGTGCCCCACAAACAATCATGTGGGCTCACCGAATAGTCTCGAAAGCAGGAAGTTCTTCTAAGTTGTAGGCGTATCACGAACCTACTCTTCTATGTTACTTGACACACCATAAAAAAATAACAATGGTATGCCTGAGTACTGGGTACTCAGTGAGTGTCTCCGGGACAATAAATAATGTAAAATAAAATAATATAATATAAGGCAGTCTACAATGTAAGTAAGGCAATTCGAAATCTAGAGATAAAACCATTTACGAACCTTAGAGAAACCATTATGAGGAACCATTAAGAGAGAGTTAAATCACTTTTCAATTGATTATGCCATTTATCAAGATTAAGCCCTCTATTTATGAACTGAAGATCAACATTAAGACACTCACGAACAACAACAATAATGCCAATATCAATAAAGTCAACGAAACAAAGGGATGACCATTAAGGTTCCTTAAACCCGCATAGGAGCACCACATCGGGGTTATCCCCCTCGATGGCTATCCTTCTTTCCGAATAGCTAGGCAAAACCACATCAGAGTTACGAACCCTCGATGGCCACTCTTCCTCCCAAATGGCTAGGCAAACCACACTAGGATCCGTAGTGACTACCCTTCCTCCCGAGTAGCTAGGCCAAACACAAACAATATAAATCACGGCAAAAGAGTCGAATCACAAGTCATATCATGATAGTCACATTATTCATTAAGGATTATGTTGATCATCCCATTATAGGGGTACATCGAGTTATTTCATTTTTTAGAAACCGGGTTCACTTCTTTAAACAAGTTTTCAAGTTCGACACAATCCATTATAGAGCATTCACATGAGATAGTCAAGCTTTTCAATAATCAAGTTTAAACAACCATTACGGGGTAATTCAAGTTCAAATACTAAAGCTTTATATCTAGATTTTTAATCATCCTTTACATGGGAAAACAATCATGAATACTTATAATATAGTACAAACAAGGTTTAATGTGGGCATGACCTTTACGCACACAAACCACAACCAAAGAGTTTATAAAACCGTTCGAAAGGGTATGTTTAAAAAGAGGCATACCTCAAAATCCCGCTAAAAGCTAGCAAAACGGAGTTCCCAAAGTTCGACAATTACACTACAATGGTTTTAGATGAAAAAGATTAGAGATTTAATCTAATACTACTCGAGGGTATCAGAGCCAAGTATGAGAGGCTAAAACCTCATACTATCCAAGGGTTCAGTCGAAATCCTGTTGTAATCTTATCATGTTCTAATACTGTTAGTAGTCTAGAACTACTGTTCATCTTCCTCAGTCCTTAATGTCTTTATTCTCCAGTGTCAAACAGTGTCAACCATCTTCGAGTCTTAGGGTGATGCAACCGGATAAGTACCGGCTAAGACGTTGGTACGCCTGAATAGACCGCCGTCACTCAGAGAGCCAGGAGGGCCATATAGGAGCAGGACACGGTTTGGTGTTCCCATCCCCAAGACCACAAAGAAAGAAGATATAGACACTTAGCACCCTAGAGGAACAGGACATTAGGAATTAAGAAAGATAAACAGTAGAACTTAGATTCCTCCTAAGAGAGAACATAGAAGATAAACATAACAGAGATGGTAGACATTCCCAAATAGGATAGTATCCACCCAAACAACTCTTTTCTGAAAAAGAATATCTTAAAATGAAAAATCTTCCCTTTTTCAAAAGATTATCTTTTTATAATGAAAGTCTTCGAGACTTTAATAATCAGAAAAAAGAATTAGTATAACATATCTACTCTTTAGAAAGTCAATTGTGTTTTAGACAATGTTTAGAGAACCCTAGAGTTCTTTACTTCTATAACAGAGGTGATGAAAGTAGAAACATCACACCAGAAGATGTGTCTGAATCAATCAAGACACTCAAGCTATTAATAAAGTTTAGCAAAGAACATTTGCTAATAGTAAAAACTAGTATTAAGTGGTGTGACAACCAACTTAAGAAGTTTTATTCAAAGATCTTATTAATCATGAGTTTAACCTCAGATAAACAAGAGATAATAAATAGTAATAATTTATCAACAGTACTACCAAGATAGCTAAAGTAGAATATGATTTACAGAATTGGAATATTCCTAAGGAACCATTCCGATCAATCTATAACACAGGAAAGTTTGATTTTGTAAGAAGTTACAATATCAAAACTTGTGAATCAACCATAGCTATCAATAGTTCATTAGAAATTATTAAACTATTACAAGTTCAAGATATCAAAAGATATCAAAGAAATTATAATTTCCTACACATAGGACTTGTCCACGTTGCAGTCAAACCTCTTTACAGATTAGGTTTAGATATGCCCTTGTGTCTCTTACTAAGAGATGACAGATTATTAAACTTTGAAGATTCATTATTACGATTACTACAAAGTAACCTAGCTAATGGCCCGGTATACTTTAATTGCTATCCTAATTATTCAGTAGTTATTAATGATCAAAATGTACTAGATACGTTGACTCTTAATATTAAAACTAGAAACATGAATAGCAAAGTTAATACAAAAGAAATAGCCGTAATATACAGATATACTACGTACTTATGAAAACAACCTTAGCTCCAAAAGCTAAAATGGTAAGCCCCAAAGGAGTTACTATGCTCATGGAATCAAGCCAAGAACATAGTAGTACCTTTGTCCCTAAACTAATAAAATGGGATGACATTTTATCAAAAGATGAATGGCGTTTTAATGCCATAACTCAAACCAAAAGTCAACCGTAGAGTTCAACTATTGAGCAAGTTATTCAGTACCCAGATGGATCTATTGACCTAAAGTTCCTTAGATCTAACTCGGTTAATGAATCATGTTCAGGTAGCCTAATGTCTTATACAAGACCTTCGTCAAGCCATAGAATGTCTTTTTCAAGACCTTCTTCTTCTAAACCCCCGGAGGAAGTAGGTACTAATCATGACAATCTAGTGGATGATCTTAATAGAAAACTTAAAGGAGTGGATTTTAGACAAACTATTCCCAAAGTTTATTATCATTCACAACAATTAGAAGTTAAACCAGATAGTCCAACCGCTAGTGATATGGATTTACATCAGGATAAGGAAGTTAAAGACTCCTTAGAAGTAATTGAAGAAGATACCTTTATACCAGATTACAAAGCTTTAGATGACGAAATGAAAAGTCATAAAAAGAAGTTTGAATGGTATAAAAGTACCCATAGTTTTGAATCCAAACTTAACCATATGATAGAATGGTTAGATGATATAAGAAGAACCAAAAAGAATATAAAATTCTTTAGATGGTTTGAAAAGACTGAAAAAATTCCTAGCAAAAAGGAATCTTTATCCCCGATAGTTGATAGATGGTATACTAGGAATAGAGGAACTATAGAATCCCCAATTCCACCATTAGAAGAAATAGTTATACCAAAGAGACAAAGAAACCATAACAAATTCTCCCCTCCCTTTAAAAGAGAAGGATTGATTCAAATGCCGATATCAAAACAAAAGATATCAACAAACTAATCCAACAAAATAATTAAACAAATCAATTGCTACATACTGTATCTAATCAAATGATTAAAGATACTAGTAGGCAGGCAGTTCCAGTAAAAAATACAGAACCAAAATTGGAGAAACATCCAATCATTAAACTACCAGAATTTTCCAAATTCCCAAAATTAAAAGAATTTAATCTAGACGATGATATTCTAGAAAAAATAAATAGACAGTTAAAAATAACTGAAACTAAACTAGCTAGTAAAGCAAGTTCTAGTAATCCAGATTTAGGTGATACTACAACACCTAACATGAAAGAACTAGAGGAAAAGTCAAGAAAAGGCTAGAAGAATTAAATAAAGCCTAGGAAAAAACAACGGAAAAGTAACAACTATATCCCAAACTCCTAAAGAAGTTCAGAGGATAACCACTACTAGACATCCTGTAAAAAAAAATTATTACAAAAGACCGTCATTCCCAGACATTCAATTTGAAGAAGATATCTATCTAACTGGAGTATCTCACAAGGATCGATATATAGTGAATGGAATATAGATGGTTTAACGAAAAAGCCAAATCTATAAAAAAATTACATGAAATGGGTATTGCCATTACGGCATACAAAGCTAGAAGTGTTGCTGATAGACACGCAAAGAACCATGATTGTTTCTGGCTTCACGGGAACATTAAAAAATTGGTGGGACAATTATCTTACTGAAGTTAATAGAGCCCAAATTCTAGGAGCTGTATCAGTAGAAACCACATTGAAAATGGAGGGTAATATGCAAACAGCTATTGACGAAGTAAAAGAAGATGCTTCAGCAACATTAATTTACAGTATTGCTAAACACTTTATTGGAGAACCAAAACTTTTCCAAGATAGGAGTTTAGAATTATTAAACAATCTTAGATGCCCCAAATTAGATGATTTTAGGTGGTACAAAGATATGTTTTTAGAAAAAGTTATGATAAGAGAAGACTGCAATAATGATTTCTGGAAGGAAAGATTTATTAGCGGTTTGCCATCTTTGTTCGCCGAAAAGGTCAGAACAAAAATCAAAGATAGATTTAATGGAAGAATTCCTTATGAGAATCTCACCTATGGAGATATAATTAGTTTTATTAATGTGACAGGATTAGATCTATGCACAGATTTAAAACTAAAACAATCTCTCAAAAAAGATCAATATCAATCTCGAAAGGATTTAGGAAGTTTTTGTCAAGACTTTGGTTTTGAGAAAATCTCCGCCCCTTCCAAAAAATCGAGTAAAATGATAAAAGGGACTAGTTCCTCAAAACATAGGAAAAACAAAGATCCAGAAAAATCTTATAAAAAGAAAAGATTTAAAAGAACACCAAAAAAGAATTTAGGTGACACGTGCTGGACATGTGGCAAAAAAGGCCATAGATCTAGTGAATGCAGGGTCAACATTAAAAAGAAAAAGAAGATAAATCTTTTAGATGTTGATGAGAAAGTTAAACATGAGCTATACTCAATCCTTGAAGAAAATGATAACACTTCATCTTCTTCAAACGAGGATAGTGATATTGAATTTGTTACAGACGATAGTTCTGCAGTTAATTCTTCGGACGAAGAATGTGATTGCACAGGAACTATTTGTACTTGTGGACAAAATTCAAAAAAAGTAATCACTAAGGAATCAAAAGAATTTCTTTTTGATTTAATTAATCATATTAATAATGAAGATGTAAAGAAAGAATATCTAATCAAATTAAAAGATATCATTCTTAATCATCCTAGGGATAAACCCTCAATTGAACCCTTTAACATGAAAAATGTTATGAATAAGTTTTCTTCAAAAGAAACGCAACCTACAGTCCAAGACTTACAGATAGAATTAAATTCGGTAAAACACGAAATTAAAGAAATTAAAACAAGGCTTAATAAAGTTGAGATGGATTACATCACTGATCAAATCATTTCTCAGACAAGAAAAGAATCTCTTGCAGAAGATAATGAAAATGATGTTTCTGATAAATCACCCCAAGGATCCAAGGACGATGACGTCATGGATCATTATGAAATTATTGAAACAAATAATACAAAGACAGCTGGTGAAGTACGAATGATTAAAGCTCAAAGCTGACATATCTTTGTCACTTTAAGAGTAGGAAATATCGTACTCGAAAAATTAGCATTAGTAGATTCGAAAAAGGATAAAAACTGCATAATGGAAGGATTAATACCTACTAAGTACTTAGATAAAAGTATTAAACTTAAATTATACTCGGCTATTACAAAAAACTAAAAATTAATTATAAGCTTTCAAAAGGTCACATATGTAATGATGGTATTTATTTTATAAATGAATTCATAGTTACTAGGGATATCAATGAAGCTATCATCCTAGGAACTCCATTTATAACTCAAATCAAGCCGTATTATGCTGGTCTAGATGCAATCTATACCACCATTCTAGGAAAGGAAATTATATTTCCTTATCTAACAACCATTTCCCAAGAGGAAAGTGAGTCCGTTAAAAATCAAACGATTTTTAAAATTAATTGTTTATCTAATCAAATTTCATTCTTAAAAAATGAAATCAAGATTAAAAAGATAGAACAAACTTTAAAAACCCCGGGAATAACAGGGAAAATTAAAAACTTTCAAGAACAACTTGAAAAAGAAGTTTGTTCTGATCTACCAAATGCTTTTTGGGAAAGAAAGCGACACATAGTTGAACTCCCATATATTGATGGTTTAAATGAACAGGCTATTCCTACAAAAGCAAGGCCTATTCAAATGAACCATAAGTTAATGGAAGTTTGTAAAACAGAAATAAATGATCTTCTACAAAAGAAGATAATTAGACCTTCTAGATCCCCTTGGAGTTGTTCAGCGTTTTATGTAAATAAAAATGCAGAAAAAGAAAGAGGATCTCCCAGGTTAGTTATTAATTATAAACCATTAAATAAGGTTTTACAATGGATTAGGTACCCGATACCTAATAAAAGGGATTTATTAAAAAGAACTTATAAAGCAAATGTTTATAGTAAGTTTGATATGAAATCAAGATTTTGGCAAATTCAAATTGCTGAAAAAGATAAATATAAAACAACATTCAATGTCCCTTTTGGACTATATGACTGGAATGTAATGCCTTTTGGGTTAAAAAATGCCCCATCAGAATTTCAGAATATAATGAATAATATATTCAATCCTTTTTAAAGTATGTCTATAGTTTATATAGATGATGTTTTAATATTTTCTGAGGACATTGAATCTCATTTTAAACATCTAAACATTTTCTTTAAAACTATTAAACACAATGGAATAGTGGTAAGTGCTAAGAAGATTAAGTTGTTTCAAACAACAATCGGGTTCTTCGGACATGACCTCTACCAAGGTACGTATAAACCCATTTGTAGAGCCATTGAGTTCTCATCAAAGTTTCCAGATGAAATTCCCGATAAAACCCAATTACAAAGGTTTTTAGGAAGTCTTAATTATGTTGCAGATTTCATTCCAAACGTCAGAAAAATATGTGAACCTCTTTATAAGCGTCTCAAAAAGAATCCAGTTCCATGGAGTCAAGATCAAACAGAAACGGTCAGAAAAATTAAGACCATCGTCAAAAAACTTCCATGTCTAGGTATTCCAAACCCAGATGCATTTATGATTGTTGAAACCAATGCTTCTAATGAAGGATATGGTGGAGTTCTTAAACAAAGAGTCTCTTCAAATTCTCCAGAACAATTGGTCCGTTATACCTCGGGAATCCAATTCCGCACAAAAAAATTATAATATCTTAATTTCATTAAAAAAGAAATTTTATCTATAGTACTATGTATTACAAAGTTTCAAGATGACTTGATAAATAAAACATTTTTATTAAGAGTTGATTGCAAATCAGCTAAAGAGATTTTACAAAAAGATGTTAAAAATCTTGTTTCAAAATAGATTTTTTCTAGATGGCAAGCATTATTATCCAGCTTTGATTTTGAAATCAAATTTATTAAAGGAGATTTAAATTCTTTACCAGATTTTCTTACAAGGGAATTTCTACAGGGTAATCATGAGGCTAGGAGCCCCCATATCTCCTTTCCAGAAAAAACCCAATCAACCTGTCCCAACTTGAGTATAATAGATATTCAAATTTGAATTTCCAAATTTAACCATACTCGGTTCTATTCCCAAAACAGAACCATCATCACCATTCAAGAAGGTACAAAACCCTTCTACCAGCTCATCAAAAGGAAAAATCCAAACAAGTGATTGTTACAAAATGAAGACCCCAGAGTCCTTCGCACAAGCAGTCAATCCCAATATTCCTATAGCAAAGGAAGAAAAACAGCAGGCATCTCAAGAATAATTTGCCATCATCAGTAAAACCGAGATACCAGTCTTGGCACTTGGTTTGTATAATTATTTTGTTGGATTAGTTTGTTGATATCTTTTGTTTTGATATCAGCATTTGAATCCAATCCTTCTCTTTTAAAAGGGGAGGTTGTTATGGTTTCTTTGCCTACTGGTATAACTATTTCTTCTAATGGTGGAATTGGGTATTCTATAGTTCCTCTATTCCTAGTATACCATCTATTAACTATCATGGATAAAGATTCCTTTTTGCTAGGAATTTTTCCAGTCTTCTCAAAACATCTAAAGAATTTTATATTCTTTTTGGTTCTTCTTATATCATCTAACCATTATACCTTATGGTTAAGTCTGGATTCAAAACTATGGGTACTTTTATACCATTCAAACTTCTTTTTATGACTTTTCATTTCGTCATCTAAAGCTTTGTAATATGGTATAAAGTTATCTTCTTTAATTACTTCTAAGGAGTCTTTAAATTCCTTATCCTGATGTAAATCCATATCACTAGCGGTTGGACTATCTGGATTAACTTTTGATTGTTGTGAATGATAATAAACGTTGGGTATAGTTTGTCTAAAATACACTCCTTTAAGTTTTCTATTAAGATCATCCACAAGATTGTCATGATTAGTACCTACTTCCTCCGGGGGTTTAGAAGAAGAAGGTCTTGAAAAATACATTTTATGGCCTGATGAAGGTCTTGTATAAGACATTCGGCTACACAAGATGATTCATTAACCGAGTTAGATCTAAGGAACTTTAGGTCAATAGATCCATTTGGGTACTGAATAACTTGCTCAATAGTTGAACTCTCTGGTTCAGCTGTTGGCTGAGTTATGGCATTAAAATGCCATTCATCTTTTGATAAAATGCCATATCATTTTATTAGTTTAGGGACAAAGGTACTACTATGTTCTTGGCTTGATTCCATGAGCATAGTAACTCCTTTGGGGCTTACAATTTTAGCTTTTGGAGCTAAGGTTGTTTTCATAAGTCTGTAGTATATCCTGTATATTACAGCTATTTCTTTTGTATTAACTTTGCTATTCATGTTTCTAGTTTTAATATTAAGAGTCAACGTATCTAGTACGTTTTGATCATTAATATCTACTGAATAATTAGGATAGCAATTAAAGCATACCGGGCCATTAGCTAGGTTACTTTGTAATACTCCTAATAATGAATCTTCAAAGTTTAATAATCTGTCATCTCTTAGTAAGAGACATAAGGGCGTATCTAAACCTAATGCAGAAAGAGGTTTGACCGCAACTTGGACAAGTCCTATGTGTAGGAAATTGTAATTTCTTTGATATCTTTTGATATCATGAACTTGTAATAGTTTAATAGTTTCTAATGAACTATTGATAGCTATGGTTGATTCACAAGTTTTGATATTGTAACTTCTTACAAAATCAAACTTTCCTGTGTTATAGATTGATTGGAATGGTTCCTTAGGAATATTCCAATTCTGTAAATCATTCTCTACTTTAGCTATCTTAGTAGCTACGGCTGATAAATTATTACTATTTATTACCTCTTGTTTATCTGAGGTTAAACTCATGATTAATAAGATGCTGAATAAAACTTCTTAAGTTGGTTGTCACACCACTTAATACTATTTTTTACTATTAGCAAATGTTCTTTGCTAAGCTTTATTAATAACTTGAGTGTCTTGATTGATTCAGACACATCTTCTGGTGTGATGTTTCTACTTTCATCACCTCTGTTATAGAAGTAAAGAACTCTATGGTTCTCTAAACATTGTCTAAAACACAATTGACTTTCTAAAGAGTAGATATGTTCTACTAATTCTTTTTTCTGATTATTAAAGTCTCGAAGACTTTCATTATAAAAAGATAATCTTTTGAAAAAGGGAGATTTTTCATTTTAACAAATTCTTTTTCAGAAAAGAGTTGTTTGGGTGGATACTATCCTATTTGGGAACGTCTACCATCTCTGTTATGTTTATCTTCTATGTTCTCTCTTGGGAGGAATCTAAGTTCTACTGTTTATCTTTCTTAATTCCTAATGTCCTGTTCCTCTAGGGTGCCAAGTGTCTATGTCTTCTTTCTTTGTGGTCTTGGGGACGGGAACACCAAACCGTGTCCTGCTCCTATATGGCCCTCCTGGCTCTCTGAGTAACGGCGGTCTATTCAGGCTTACCAACGTCTTAGCCGGTACTTATCCAGTTGCCTCACACTAAGACTCGAAGATGGTTGACACTGTTTGACACTGGAGAATAAAGACATTAAGGACTGAGGAAGATGAACAGTAGTTCTAGACTACTAACAGTATTAGAACATGATAAGATTATAACACGATTTCGACTGAACCCTAGGATAGTATGAGGTTTTAGCCACTCATACTTGGCTCTGATACCATTTTAATGATCTTTTACAGTAGCTAATAAAAACAGAAAATAAGTGCAGAAAATAAAGAAAATAGTTACAAAAGCTTGAAGCTTTTTATTCAAACATTGAAAGCTTAAAAGGAAAATTTACATTGGGAGAGAGGAGGAGAGGAGAAGGCTATTTCGAAGTGGGGTGATTTTCGAATTGCCTTTCTAGTTACAACTTGAGAACATTATATAGACCTCTAATAAATGATTAACATTCTAGGATGTTTACAAGCGGACGGCTATCTTTAAAGATGCCATTCTTCTTTTTGAAAGTTGGGGTGGCTACTTTTGTAAAGTTGTCTGCCACCTGTCTGCCTTCTTTTGAAAAGTTGGACGGCTGCTTTTGTAAAGTTTGTCGGCCACTTTTCTTGCTTTTGACTCTTGCCTTCTGCTTTTCTGAAGAGGCAACCTTATCTTAAGTCATAATCAAGATATGCCTGGGCCACTCCTTGTAGGTCCAACATATCACCAGTGTCGCTTGTTGATGATGAAGCTGTATCCAATATTTCTTGAATCTCTAATGGATCTGCTTCGTCTAACCTGTTCAAAGCCTGTAGTAGCTTTTTCTTTAGATCTGTTTTGGATTCTTTTGATCCTGTTCTACTGCTGGTTGATGGTTGTTTCATTTTTTGCTTTTTATCTTTATCTTTAGGAATCCATCCTTTTATTTTTATGGTTTTGCTTAGATTCTTAATCCTATATACTTCGGTTATATCAAATGACCAACTGATAATATAAGATATTCTCTTAGCAACATAATATTTGCATAATTTAATATGCTCTGGTAATGTAGAGATTCCTTGCTCCGTCTGGAATGTCTCATAATGTTTGTGGAAGCTTCTAGGCATGGTGAGCTCGTTGCCTCCAAATCTTTTCCACCAATCATAAAACCATCTTGGGATGATAGACCTGGAAAACTATTCGCTGTATTTTACGAACCAAGTGTGGGTAATGGGTCGTACATACATAATGTTGTACCATGCTTGTTCATAGTTATAATAATTATAGGTCTGGGGCCTATGCTGTTCTGATAAAATCATGGCTGTGTGGAGGTGATCCACGTTCCATTGGAATGGATTAATGACCTTGTTAATGGTGAATTTTGAATATTCAATACGGTTTGGGTCATTATCATCTTTCAGATGATGTTCAATAGTTAAGGATCCTGTGTCTGTCAGGGTAAATTCAAAATATCAACTGGCACATGATAAACAATATGAAAATTGGAAGGTAGCAGATTTACTAAAACCTTTCTACACTAATTTTAATTATGTTGATACAGATGATGCTAAAGATGCTTATGAGTTTATATGTATATGTGCCTATGTATGGCAATTATGAAACCCCGAGCTTATATGGCCGAGTTGAGTATAGTAAATATGTATATATATAATGCGTGCACAACACTGCAGTTGGGTACGGATAACCCTGAGCCTTGGTAGGGCCAGGTATGTTTGACACTGAGCCTTGGTAGGGCCAGGTATGTGAAACACCGAACCTTCATGGTCGGGTATGTTATGTAAAGGCTATGTATATGCATTATATATGATATGTAAAGGATATGTATATGATATGAATATGAATATGAATGGAAATATGAATACGAATACGAAAATGGATACGAAAGGGAAATGAGTACGGATACGGTTATGGATGTATGTACACGGATATGCAATAGAAATGGAATGTCCCTATGAAAAGCAAGTAAGTGTTATGACGATGATACTATTATCTCTCATCCTATGCTATTTCATATGTTTTCTATTATGCTTTCATATTGATGTTGATCATGCTTTACATACTCAGTACATTCTTCGTACTGACGTCCTTTTATTTGTGGACGGTGCGTTATGCCCGCAGGTGGCCAGGGAGACAGACTTGATCCATAGCTTCATTATTCAGGGACTACATAGCGGAGCTCTATTTCATTCGGACCTACAGCTTTTGGTATAGATTCTTTTGTGTACATATTTATGGGCACGGCGGGGTCCTGTCCCGCCTATATGATATCATGTACTCTCCTTAGAGGCTCGTAGACATGTGTATATAGTTAGATGTGTTTGGCCTTGTCGGCCTATATTTTGGGATATTTTTCTGTTAGCCTCGTCGGCTTATGTACATTTATATGGGCATAGTTGTTAATAATGATTTAAATGAATTGTCGCCCAATGGGGTTAGTATGATGATGAATGAAAAGTATGATTTAGCTATGTGGCTCACCTAGATGTAATGTGAAAGTATGTTAAAAGGTGCCCGGGTAGGTTAGCACCGGCTACCCGTCGCGGCCCTCCGGTTGGGTCGCGACAAAAGTGGTGTCAGAGCAGTTCTGTCCTAGGGTGTGTCTACGAGCCGTGTCCAATAGAGTCTTGGCCATGGGTGTGTTGCGCGCCACACTTATGAACAAGAAGCTGCGGGCATTTTAGGAATGAATGTCCTTCTTTCTTCATAAGATCGTGCGATAGAGCTATAATATAAGAACTTCTTGTTCCTTAACCGTGTATTGTGTATTTCAGAAATGCCTGTAAAGAGAAAGGCTACGGCAGCCCAAAAGGGCAAGATGGTGGCGGAGAAGAGGGCTGAAAGAGCACCGCCACCGGTAGTAGAGGAAAGTGAGTCCCAGAATGCGGCTCAATCTTAGTCCTCCCGTTCAGTACCTATTTCAGAGGAGCGTGAGGGAGCCTCAGCCCCAGCTCCAGCACCTCCGGCTCCTCCAACGGATGCTTCAGGCTATGATGTAAAAGAGGCCATTCAATTGCTTACTCAATTAGTTGCTGCTCAGACTCAGCGGCAAAGTATCGGGCAAGGTGATAGGGCTGTTTATGCAAGGGCCCGCGATTTCATTAGTCTGAACCCTCCGAAATTCTTTAGATCAAAGCCGGATGAGGACCCTCAGAATTTTATTGATGGTATGTTGAGGATGCTTCGGTTGATACATGCTTCCGACATCGAATCGGTGGAGTTAGCGTCCTAAAGATTGAGGGATGTTGCGGTTCATTGGTATACGATTTGGATGGCTTCACGGGGAGCCAATGCACCTCCTCCGGTATGGCAAGAATTTGTAGATGCTTTCCTCCAACATTATTTTCCTCCAGAAGTTCGGCGAGCTAGAGCCGATAAGTTCCTAAATTTGAGGCAAGGAAGCATGAGTGCCTTAGAGTATAGTCTCCGCTTCAATTCCTTGGCTAGGTATTCTTCGGCCATGGTAGCGGATATAGGTGATCGAGTGCACCGATTTGTGAAAGGCTGAGGGCCACATTTGATGGATAGGTGCTTGACTGCATCCCTTTAGGACAATATGGACATTTCACGCATCCAGGTGCCCGTGCTCGTAATTTAGAAAAAAGCCTAACAACAAAGAAGTGAACGTGAGCATGATGAGGGTATAACAAGGGGGCTAGATCTTCGGGTCGATGAGTGGCATAGAGGAGGGCACGGTGGCGATTTTAGGCATTCAGGCCATTCTATGATTAGTGCGCCTCCGCGATTTTCAGGCCAGAGATTTGATAGATCTACTCATCCCGGGCCAAGTCAGAGCCTTTCGGGATCTCAGTTCAGGGCTGATTCGGGTCAAGAAAGACCACCTGTGCGATGATGTTCCCAGTGTGGGAAGCATTATTGGGGTCAGTACCGATTGGGTTCAGAGGTTTGCTATTCATGTGGTCGACCAGGCCATATTATACGTGATTGCCCCTCAGTTGGTGGTACCGGTAGGACCCAGCCTTCAGGGGTGGCAGCCAGATCTTCGTCATCTATACGCCCTATGGGGCCAGGTTGACATGCGCAGTCGGCCACGGTAGAGGCAGAGGGAGAGTCCCCAGTTCTAGCGGTCCTTAGCCCCGTATTTATGCTTTTGCTGGACGCCAAGATCTTGAGTCTTCTCCTGATGTTGTCACAGGTATATTATCGGTATTTTCTCATGATGTATATGCTTTGATATATCCGGGCTCCACATTGTAATATGTTATTCCATATATTTTTGGTCGGTTTAGAGTCAAAGCAGAGTCGATCAAACCTTTTGAGGTGTCTACACCCGTTGGTGAATCCGTAATAACTAGCCGAGTATATGAAAATTGTGTAATTGTGATTTGTGATCGTCATACTATGATTGACTTGCATGAGCTAAAAATGATGGATTTTGATGTTATTATGGGCATGGATTAGTTGGCTTCTTGCTATGCCGATGTCGATTGTAGAATGAAAATGGTTCGCTTCCAATTTTCGGGAGAACCAGTTTTAGAATGGAAAGGAAATACTGCATCACCAAAAGGTAGGTTTATTTCCTATCTAAAGGCAAGGAGAATGATCACAAAAGGTTGCATTTATCATCTAGTGCGGGTTCAAGATGTAGAAACTGAACCGCCGACTCTTCAGTCAGTTTTCGTAGTGAACAAGTTTTCGGATGTATTCCCGGAAGAGCTTCCAGGCCTCCCTCCCGAGCGGGAGATTGATTTTGCTATTGATGTGTTGCCGGACACCAAGCCTATATCTATTCCTCCTTATAGAATGGCTCCCGCGGAGGTTGAAAGAGTTGAAGGAGAAATTGAAAGACTTGCTTGAGAAAGGCTTTATTAGGCCTGGTTCATCCTCGTGAGCACCACGTCTTGTTTGTCCGAAAGAAAGATGGCTCCTTGAGAATGTGCATTGATTATCGACAACTGAATAAGGTGACGATTAAGAATAAATATCCCTTTCCGAGGATTGATGACTTATTTGATCAATTACAAAGTGCCAAATAGTTTTCAAAGATAGATGTCGCACCGACCTTCGTCGG
>NW_026713967.1:0-25283 GCF_029784015.1 Lycium ferocissimum | reverse complement strand
AACTAACACATAATTCTATGGAAATTTGGGCGGCACTTCCCCCGAAAATAGACCAACCCCGAGAATTCAACTCGGCCAAATTCAACAACACAACAACACCAAAAATCATTCCCACAATATCCACAATCAATTCGAAACACATTCAACATCAAAATTCTTCTCCACACATTCCAACAACATTCCAATTATGCTTACTACAACTACATACATACAAACCAACATGTAATCAAACTAACACATATTCAATTACCAATCAAAAACCATTCAAACAATATTTAAGAACTCTTCAAACAATTCACACAATATTTCCAACAATCCAACAAATGCTCCAATCCACCCGAAATTGTCCCCAAACCCGAGAACCTCAACTCTAACACATTCCTCGATTTCAAATCATGATTTGCTCCAACAATCCATACCCTAACCATGTCATTTCCATAAAAATAAAAATTACACTAAATACACAAAATCTTCCAAAACAGCCCATAACACTTACAATACCAACTTGAATCATTAACATCTCATTTCCAACACAAAATCCACATGACAACAACAACCAAAATTCCAAGAAAACTAATTCATTTCTTGACACACATAAGAGGCCATATTCGGCCAACACACCCATATATATATATCATGATTTTTCATTCATTTCAACACTCTACAATAACCAAACATGCTACATAGAACTCATGCACCACTTTTAACATAACACACACATGCACGACCAACTACCATACTCACGGCCTCAACTTCAAATACCAAATTTCCATGAATTTCATCCATATTAACATACAACAACACACATAAACCTTCCATAACTTATAAAACAAGATTAGAATTTACCTTCCTTCACAACTTCTCAATTTGTCTAAAGTTGGCCAAGGATGAAAACGAGTAGTCCAACGCTTGAAACGACAACTCCACGTTATCAAGCACTCTCCAATTAGTAGATTTTCTTAGAAGAAATAATTTTAGGATGGCTTAATCTTGGTCTTGATTTTGGAGGCTCTTGGCCGAATGGTTGATGGTTTTTGCTCTCCAAGGTTCTTGATTTTTCTAGGTGATGAAGATGATAATAAAATGGTCCCTTAGTCATCCTTTATTACAAATAATGGCCAACCATGTGGCCATGGCCCACTCCAAAGGTGGCCGGCCACATGGCCTTGTTTTACTCCCTCCTTTTTTTTCAATAATTAGCAACTTCTCATTATTCCATCTTTGGTCCCGAAGTTTCTTTGATGTTCCCATACCAATAACCTCATACACACTTAGGTCTTACGACAAAATCGGAGGTCACACGTCTCGACTTCGCATCCCGGAATGGTCCTGACCTTAACTTATCATAGTTAACCCGACTCGTCCCGACGTTCCAAATACGGGATATAACATCCGAGGACCGACTCCAATAAGTAGGGCTAAGGGGATAGTAACCATAACAAAGAATGTGAAGTAAGAGAAAGGGATGACTAAGCTTAGCGACGATGCAATGAAGTTCTAGTTTTGAAAGGAATATAAAGGAATAAATGTATAGCCATACTAGTATGGTTGCCATAGGCATGGGAGAGCTGTTCTGAGAGGATGACCTAGGAAGGGGTGAGGTCTATGTGTTAGAAAGGAATAGTTCACGAGCTTTGGAACCCAAAAAACAAAAAAAGAAAAAAAAAGAAAAAAAAGGGCAAGAGAAGGACGGTACTCGAAGGCGGTTAGCATATAAGGAGCCCCCTAAAGGGGGGGAGATCATATTATATTAGACTATCAAGTATCAAAAAAAAAAAAGAAATCTATTAGCTTGGAATCAGAGTTCAAAATATGTTAGCGTGTCGCAAAAATACTTGGGAGAAGAGTAGAAGCGAGATAACAATGAGTATACTAAGAGATAGACCTGAGGATAAGGGAATAGCCTACAGCCACATTGGAGTGTTAAGTAAAGATTGCGTACTAAGACATGGCTACCGTTAAGGTGCGGCGACGACACAATAATAGAAAAGAAAGGACCCGGAAAGAACAAGGATAATGAGGTGACACAGCGAGTTAGAAAAACCTATGACATGGAGCAAGGACTCTTGAAAAGGGTCGAGGAGTTCGATTATGAGGAAAATAGGGTAAAGAATAAGGAACGGGCATAAAGGAAAGAGCAGCTGTAAAAAGAATCCTCCCGAAATATTATAACGCCCATAAGGTCAGTTGAACATTCGAGGACGAATGTTCTAAAGGGGGGGAGGATGTTATAGCCCGTATTTTATACGTTTGGAAATTTCAAAGTCGGCGGGGAAAGTTAAGGGCGAGACCATTTTCAAAAATTATTTTGATGTACAAGTTGTTAGGAATATTATTTATGAACATTGGTAGTATGGAAATATTGGGAAAGGCCATGGGTAAAAAGAGAAATTTGCAAAATGGCCAATGGAAATAATGTGGAAGGCTAGGGGCAAAATGGTAATATTGAGAAAAGTCGAGGGGCAAAACGGTAATTTCACACAAGGTTCATGAAGGTTCCAAAAGGGCATATTGGCCATGTGATGGAAACACATGGACTAAAGTTTTCCTAAGAAGACAATTAGTCTTCTTTGACCAATTCAAAGAAAAATTCAAGGAAAAAGAATGAAATTTCTAGAAAAATATGGAGAGAAGGGCATGTGCCCCTCACATGCTTGTAGCTCTATATATATATATGATAAGTCATCTTTTAATTCAAGACAATTAGGGAGAAAGAAATAAAAAAAAAATAAGAAAGAAGAGAGCATAGGGGTTTCGGCCATGGCTCTTAAAAATGAGCCATGGAAAGTTGATGGAAATCATTTTCTTCTTGCATTTAGAGCAAATGGAAGGTCCCTAGCAAGGTGGTGTAATTGGTGGAGCAAGAAAGACACATATTCATACAAATTACAAGTTCTAGTTAAGTGAAGAATCAAGGAAAAAAAAAGAAGAAAAAAAAAGGGTAAGGTTTAATCCTTTTCTTATATGTTATGGATGATTATGTATGTTGTAGCTTGTGAAAGTGGATGAAATTCGTGTAAAAATATGGATGTAGTAGGGTGGCCGAATATAGTAGTGTGTGTAGAAGTGAGGAATTAATTTTAATTAGTAATATAGTTATTATGGTAATGCCAAAGAAATGAATGAAAATATGTGGAAGTGTGCATGCCAAGTTTGGTCGTATGTATGTGTTGTGTGCATAGAAGAATGAATAAAATTTTATATAGCATGTTGTGTCATTATTGTAATGTGTAAAGATGGATGAAAAATGCATGAAAATATGTAAGAAGTGTCGTGGCCGAAGGGTAGAGAATTTGGTAAGTTGTGGTAAATTGATGTAATATGATATTCTAATTGTTGTCGTTATGGATTATATGACGTAGAATGAAGGTTGTTGATGAAGTTAACGTATATGAATGATAATGAAATGTATGGTTGTTGGTGAAATTGAAGGTTTCGGATAAAGTAGTATGTCGATTGAGATGTTGGAACATTATGCGAATTGAATTGAATTGAATAGAATAGAATTGAATATTGAAGTGTTGCTAGAATAATTGCTAGTATTGTTGTTGGTTTGGCCGGGTTGAATTCCCGGATTATTGTTGATTAAAATTTGCCAAGTTAGATTCTCGGGGATGGTATATTTACGGGGGAGATCTTTACGAAATTTCGGCAGATATAAATGAATTTGTTTGAAGGATTGAGATAAGTATATGGTGATGAGTCTAATGATTATGTCAACTCTCTTGAATGTAGACTAACAAGTTTGGATGGATAAGCGTAGCTAGTAAGGCGCGGCACAGGTATGTTAAGGCTCGTCCTTTTTCCTTCTATGGCATGAATCATACGTTGCGATTTTATAAATGCTCCCATAACGTCCTTATTTTTCAAAAGTTAGAAGTTATGCTTTCAAAGCATGATTTCCTTCCTAAAAGTTATGAATGTTTTCCAACATATTCATTTTTCTCCAAAATCCAAGTTTTATGATTTTTGAAAGTTTTTATGACCAAAACAACGACTATGATTTTATGATGACAATGATGATGCTAGATATGAGAAAATGACTAGGACGAATATGTCAAGGATATGTTCTTACCATGAATACGGCGATATGAAATGTTAAGCTAATTTTTGGATAATGACTATTTTAAAGGTTTCAAAGTATATGAAATGCTATGTCATGACCATTTTATGTTTTCCCGTGATGTTATCCTTGATTGATAGTCTCGCCTTATAATTGTTCCTTCAAGGTGAGACGGGACGATCCTGATTATCCATAATGTAATCGGAGGTTACCGACCTTACGTCACTCCGATAGAGTTGTAGTTTTCATTTGGGCTCTCATGCATGCTTTATTTTTACATATGATTTATTTTATGACACCGTGCCGTCCGACGGGCGGCCGGGCAGACACACCACTGCAGTGGGCAGATTATACCCCGGACGCGGGAGGCCTGGATGCGGGCTTATACACCGTTCCTATATGGACGGGCGATTATACACCGATCCTACGGGGTCGGGCGCTTTTACTTACGATATTTACATGTTTTTTTTTAAAAGCTAGCATGCATGGCATCCGCCCCAAGGGCACTCGGATGACGGATTACTCCTTTATTCCATGGTACCTCAGAAAGCGTTACACCGTACCTATATGGTCGGGCAGTAGTCCACCGCACCTGCACGGTCGAGCAGTTATACACCGCACCTGCACGGTCGGGCAGTTTGCTTGTAGTATCTATATAGTACTCCAAAAGGTAAAATTAGCGTGCACAATATCTATCATGATAGACAAATAGAGTTACAGGTTATATCACTCTCTTATGTTGTGTTTTATGTTCTCTATTATGATTTCGTGATATTACTCATGCCTTACATACTCGGTACATTACTCGTGCGATGCCCTTTTGTGGGCGGCGCATTTCATGCCGCGCGGTACACTCGGACAAGTAAGAGCTATGGCGGAAACGTTCCAAAATGAGTTGGTAGACTCCATTTGTGCACGGAGTCTTTGCGCCGAGTCGATTATATGTCTTTGCGGTTTGTTCGAAATTAGAGACTTTGCGGTAGTCGTGGGTTTAGTGTGTCGACTTTGAAAATGGTTCCACGAGCCGATGTGTTTTTATTATACATTATGTTACGAGCCCTTATGTTTACGTTGTGTTTAATTGGAAACGACAAAAGATTTTGAAAGTTTTACTATGTGTTTTATTTCATTTAATCTAAGAATCCAAAGAAAGTATGTATGTAATAAGAGTCGGCGGTCCGCTCGCTCCGAATATGGGGTCGGGTGCCCATCACACCCTAGTAGGATCGGGGTGTGACCGCTCTCGCCTCCGTCTGTAAAATGCCGCTCCATGCCCCGCTCCTCGATGGTCATCGGGTGGCCGAGCCGGCCGACCGGGCACAATCTCTTGAAAGATAGCCGAGCACGGGCCCTAGTAACTCTCATGATCCCCATAGGTCTTTCCCCCGCCGGAGACTTGTCCTATAGTGTGTGTCGCCTTCCCCGGAGGCATCGCTGAAAATATAGCAATTCATTAGAAAGAAGTCATCCTAATAATACGGCCTGCACGATCTAAGATCGAAAGAAAGATAACATCCTAAATGTCTCGTAGCCTCCTCGTTTATAGACGCGGTGCACAACACACCGATAAACATGAGGACTTACTAGACACGGTCGTAGACATTCCGAGGACGAACCTCTACGATACCACTTTTGTCACGACCCAACCCCGTAGGCCATGACTAGTGTCCGAATCGGACACTCATACGCATGCACTCGAATTAGCATACTAACTCGCATAATTACAAATGATCACATATAGTCTCAGATTAACGCATAATAGTCAACATATGGCATAAAAGCCGGCGAGTGGACCGCCCAAAACGTGTACCGCACACACGCACATACTGTATAGACATAACCATAACCCACATACATGTCTACAAACCTCTAAACAGAGTAACAGAATCATATGACGGGACAGGGCCCGTCGTAACATATGAATATATACATATGCAACCGAAAAGTATATATACCAAAATATAGGCTCGGATGAAGGAGCACTCCCGAAAACGCGAATAATGGGCGTCACCAGGTGGGTGGATCACCAAGGTGAGTTTATTATACCGCGGCATGAAACGCGGCCCAAGGAAGGGGGTCGGTATGGAATATGTGCCGAGTGGCAAAGCAATAAATACGTAATAATCATAATCGAAAATGTAAGATACGTAAAAAATAGGTACAATATGCAAAGTGTCAAATATTTAGCTAAAAAAAAACATAAGTCATGCATAGGCTCTTAGAACGATGGTCGCCCGCACGTCGATGGCGCCATACCACATCATACTCCAGGATTTCATATCTCCGACACCCGACATATCATATCACATCATAACGCCGTACATCCCATAACGCCAAATATACACGGTACCCGGCTGAAGGGGACACGGCGTATCAGACACATCATACTCCGGAATATATCAAAGCGTGCACGAACATAACCGGCCCGGGATCCGGCGAAAGAAGTACTAACCATATGCACGAGCGGAGTCGTGAGTAACAATATGCATAAAATCATAATCATAAACTCATTAAATAAATAAGAATCCATGCTCGGGAGTTAAGGTGAAAGTAATACTAAGTCTTTTCCGAAGGTCATTAAGAACGAACATAGAAAAGTCGCGGGACCCACGGACGGGTGTCTACCCCATCCGAGCCCGCTTATGGAAGTTAGGGGATGTTATGCTTTATGGAATCCCCTACGAAAGTTTCGGGGCGATCCGAGCTCGTCTACGAAAGTTACGGCGTTCGTAGTTTCGGAATCTTTTTAAAAGCAAAATTCCTTACAAAACCTTTGAAATTCAATCAAATGAAAACATAAAGACCTTAGTTAGGCTACATTAAGAGAGTATATCTTTAGAAGCGAATAAGACGCACATATGAGCTCGGATTTAGAGAGTGGAGTTATCCCGAGGTTCGTGTCATAACCTAATTAATTCTAGGACATGCCAAAAGAAAGAAAGAATAGGCTTCGCATACCTCGTCCGCTCTCAAGCTAATCCAATCCTCAAGTCTCGGGCACACCAAGATCTACATAACGCCAATATATCAAACATTAGCTTTAAACATTTAGGCATTCAATTCCAAACGAACACCAAATTCTACAGAAATTTGGGCAGCATTTCCCCTGTAAATACACCAACCCTGAGATTTTAACTCGGCCAAATTCATCAACAACAACACCAACAACCAAACTACAACATCAATAGTCAATTCAAAAATGCATTTTAACATTAGTAGCTCCCTTTACATAATTCCAACAATATTCACAATATTCCAACATACTTACTTCAACTACTTACATTCAAATCAATATCAACGTTTATACACTCGACTACTAATCCAAACCATTCAAACAATATTCAAGAACGCCTTAAACAATTAGCACAATTTTTCAAACAATCCAAACATTGTTTCAATTTACCCGAAATTGCCCCCAAACCCGAGAGCAACACCACTCACATTCCTTTCTTCCAATTTCATGAATTACACTAACAATCCATGCATTAACAATGTCATTCTCTTAAGTACAAAATTTTACATTAAACGTACAATGACTTCCAAAACAGTCCGCAACCACCACAACATTAACTTAGATCATCCAAAAGCTCATTATCGATATAGAATTCACAACGACGACAACTAAAGCATTAAGTAACATTCACTCATCCTTGTCACAAGCATGGCCTATATTCGGCCATCTTCATACACACACATATATGTGATTCCCATTCACTTCAACACACTATAACAACAAAGAAACATGCTACATATAATTCAATCTATCAAAACTACATAACATTGCACATACACGACAAGTCATGCATACTCCACATTCACGGTTTAGCTCCAACACATAGATTTTCATGAATTTCATTCATATTTACATACTACGACATGCCCACACCATTCACAACACATAAAAGAGATTAATTCTTACCTTTTCTTCTTCACTTCACACGTTAGCTAAAGTGGTGAATAAGGGAAACGGATAGCTTATTGATCCAAACAACGCTTCCACGTTAATAAGCAGCCTTGAATTAGTTGTTTTGCTAGAAGAACCAATTTTTTTGATGGCTTAACCTTGGCCTTGGTTTCTTGCTCCTATGGACGAACCCCCCCTTCTCTTTCTCTTCTCCTTGTTTTCTTGATTTTTCTAGAATTAGAAATGGTGAAAAGATGACTAATTTCCTTCATCCTTATTACATATATTAAGTGACCATGTGGCCTTGGCCCACACCTTAAGTGGCCGGCCACATGCCCTCACAAATCATGAAATATTAATTTTTTTTCTTAATTCATTTTTGGCCCCCAAGTTCCTAAATATTCCATGTCAACAAAATCACGAACAACTTATGTCTTAAAATGAAATCGTAGTTCAAGAAAATCTCAACTTTGTATTTCGGAATAGTCTTGCCCCTAACTTATCGTAATTAACCCGGATTGTCCCGTTGTTCAAAATACGGGATATAACAGAACCTGTCTGTGGCTTGTGTGTTTAGTCCCTATTTCATACGGCCATTCCATTCCCTAAGTATTATTCCTGCATTTTTGATCTTTTGTTCGGTGTGCTCAATGATGAATTGCTCGGAATTCCCCACTTGGGGTACTATTTTCCTTCTTCCAAACTGCCTCAGTACCTTAGATGAATAGTAAGGGCAGATCCCTCTAACCCCCGATATTGGCACGAACGAATAATTTTTACCCTACACTACTATGGTTTCAGATAGGAACTCGGGAAACAACCACTGAATTCAATCTTTGATCAAAGTAGTGAAGAACTTAGCCCACTCACTTTTAGACACAATCCCGAGATTTGGACAGTAGTCTATAAGAGGGTCTACCCTGTTTTGTCAGCTCAAGCCTTAGACCTCTTGAGCCATGTTGAGGTGTTTGATAATCCACCATTGAAGCAACATACTACACCCTTGGAAATATCTGAAATGATTATGGCATTTGTCCAGGGCCCTGAAAATGTCGGCAAAAATGATGGGGGCCAGGTCAAAATACCTAGTTTCCTCGTCCTTGGTTATGCCGTAGAAAAGGGCTTGAGCTAAATAGATCACTCGGGTGTCTATAGCCAACGAATTATCTTTTGGGAACACCATAGTGCCCAATAAAGCAATGGAAAATGCCAAGGGTCTGACGGTCTCCCATTCTTCTCTACTCTTAAATTCCCTTTGATATAAGGCATATCCAGCGACATCCCCGAATCTTCAATATAGGTTTTACGAAAGCCACTGTGTTCCTATGTGCCCAACATGCTTCGATTAAGACAAGGAATTTCAAAATCTAACCCAGGTATGGCCTTTGAGGAAATAACAGATTGTGGTCTGGCTTATGCCTCTGTTATATCCCGTATTTCGTACGTCGGGATAATCCGAGTCAACTTTGACAAGTTAAGGACAAGATCATTCCGAGATATGAAGTAGAGACTTTGGTATGCTTTAAGGGCTTAAGTTGTGTATGATTTTGTTGGCATGGAAATGTTAAGAAAACATTTGGGGTTAAATTCCATTTTTGGAAACTATGCTATTTTTGGAAAGTTGAAAATTCAACAAAAAAAAAAAAAAAAAAAAACAAGGACCATGTGGCCGGCCACATGGAAGTGGGCCAAGGCCACATGGATGGCTAATACTTGTAAATAAAAGATGACTAATAAGTCATCTTCCTCACTTTCATTCTAGAGAAATCAAGAAAACTTTGGAGAGGAAAAAAAAAACAAGCCATACGGCCATAAACCTCAAAAATGCAAGACCAAAAATTGATTCCAAAAAAATAAATTCTTCAAGCAAACTTGTTAATTCAAGGGTGCTCATTAACGTGGAAGTGTTGTTTGGAGCGTTAGATTGCTCGTTTTCTCTATCCGCCACTTTAGGCAAGTTGAGAAGTTGAAGAAGGAAGGTGAGTTCTAATCTTGTTTTATGTGTTATACATGGTTTATATGTGTTGTAGTATGCTAAAATGGAAGAAATTCATGATAGAAACGAAGTTGAAGTTGGGCCGTGTGAAAGGTAGTTGGCCGTGTGTGTGTGTATGGTGTTATAGGCAATGTATTAATTCTAATTAGCATGTTTTGATTGTTGTAGTGTGAAGAAAATAATTAAAATCATCTTTGTGTGGGTGTTTGATGTTGGCCGAATGGTTCCCCTTTAGTGTGGTGGTGAATGAACAAATCGTCGTTAATATTTTCGTTATCGTCGTTATGGATTTTATGAGGGAAAATGCAAGTTTGATGACTCAAAATAATGTTATGTTGGTTATGGGATGGTTTGGAAGCTTGTGTGAATTTTATGTAATTTTTGTATTTATGCGGATTATATTGTTAATGTGTGGATTATTAGCGTAATTCATGAATTTGGAAGGAAAGAATGTAGATCATGTTATTCTCGGGGTTGGTGTATTTACAGGGGAAATGCTGCCGAAATTTCGGTAGAACTTAATGTTCGTTTGGAATTGAATGCCTAAATGCTTATGGCTAATGTTCGGTATATTGGCGTTATGTAGATCTTGGAGCGCCCGAGACTTGAGGCTTGACTTAGCTTGAGAGCGACGAGGTATGTAAGGCGTAACTTTTCTTCTTTGGCATGTCTTAGTGCTAACTAGGCTATGACCCGAGCCTCGGGTAATTCCGCCTCTTAGATCCGAGCTTAGATATGTACTTTATTCACTTCAAAGACTTACTCTTTAATGTAACCAAACTAAGGTTCTTATGTTTTTCAAATGATTGAATTTCAAAAGTCTTATAAAGAATTTTGCTACCAAAAGGTCCCGAACTTCAAACGCTCGTAACTTTTGCAGATGAGCTCGGATCGCCCCGAAACCTAATAGATAACTTCATGAGGCATAATATCCCCCAACTTTCATAGGCGGGCTCGGGCGGGGTTGATGCTCGTCCGTGGGCCCCCGAGACTTTCTTTGTACAGTTTTCACGTTTTTGTAAAGAATTTAGTATGTTTGTTATCTTAACACCCGAATATGATTCCTTACGTATTTACTGAGCCTAAAATGAGGATTGATACGCTTATGATTCCGATGCATAGTTATGAAATTTAGAGTTCGGTTTGACATGTGGGCCCGAGGGGCATTCGGAAGAGACGTGATTAGATTATTGTCCTAATTTGTGGATAATGATGTGCTTTGATTAATTTATTAAATCTTTGTAAATGTTACATTGCATATGGTTATAAATATTTTAAATTGCATATGATTCCCACGATTCTGCTCGTGCATATTTTTGTTAATTCCTTCGCCGAGTCCCGGGCCGGTTATGTTCGTGCGCACAATTCGAAGTATGATGGGATTTTGAAGTATGATGAGTTTCTGATATATGATATGTGTCACGACCCAACCCCGTAGGCCGTGACTAGTGCCCGATCTGGGCACCCAAACACTTCCTCAGATAATATCAAACACATCCAGGTATATAACAGAAGCCGACAAGGCTACGAGTTGGGTATAAGATGGTTTAAGCGCGATGATCAGAGTGGTTGGCTACCAAAAGAAGGTGAACTTATGTGCTCCACGAAAGGCGTAACAAGGTTTGACAAGGAGGAGGAATCTAACTCGAGATATGTCGTGGACCTGGTTATGTTGTTATAAGGTAAAGATGTTGCGCACTAAAGACGTGGCCTTCTTAAAGTGTTGTGACGAAATGATAATGGAAAGGAGATAACTTGAGAGGCTAAAGAGGAAAATAAAAGAGAAATACCATCGGTAAATGAGGTTGTACATTATGGCAATAAAGGAAAACCCCCGAGATCCCTATCCGACTTTATAAGACTAGTTGAACATTCGAGGACGAATGTTCTAAAGGGGGGAAGGATGTTATATCCCGTATTTCGTACGTCGGGATAATCCGAGTGAACTTTGACAAGTTAAGGACAAGATCATTCCGAGATATGAAGTAGAGACTTTGGTATGCTTTTAGGGCTTAAGTTGTGTATGATTTTGTTGGCATGGAAATGTTAAGAAAACATTTGGGGTTAAATTCCATTTTTGGAAACTATGCTATTTTTGGAAAGTTGAAAATTCAACAAAAAAAAAAAAAAAAAAAACAAGGACCATGTGGCCGGCCACATGGAAGTGGGCCAAGGCCACATGGATGGCTAATACTTGTAAATAAAAGATGACTAATAAGTCATCTTCCTCGCTTTCATTCTAGAGAAATCAAGAAAACTTTGAGAGGAAAAAAAAAACAAGCCATACGGCCATAAACCTCAAAAAATCCAAGACCAAAAATTGATTCCAAAAAATAAATTCTTCAAGCAAACTTGTTAATTCAAGGGTGCTCATTAACGTGGAAGTGTTGTTTGGAGCGTTAGATTGCTCGTTTTCTCTATCCGCCACTTTAGCCAAGTTGAGAAGTTGAAGAAGGAAGGTGAGTTCTAATCTTGTTTTATGTGTTATACATGGTTTATATGTGTTGTAGTATGCTAAAATGGAAGAAATTCATGATAGAAAAGAAGTTGAAGTTAGGCTGTGTGAAAGGTAGTTGGCCATGTGTGTGTGTATGGTGTCATAGGCAATGTATTAATTCTAATTAGCATGTTTTTATTGTTGTAGTGTGAAGAAAAGAATGAAAATCATCTTTGTGTGGGTGTTTGATGTTGGCCGAATGGTTCCCCTTTAGTGTGGTGGTGAATGAACAAATCGTCATTAATATTTTCGTTATCGTCGTTATGAATTTTATGAGGGAAAATGCAAGTTTGATGACTCAAAATAATGTTATGTTGGTTATGGGATGGTTTGGAAGCTTATGTGAATTTTCTGTAATTTTTGTATTTATGCGGATTATATTGTTAATGTGTGGATTATTAGCGTAATTCATGAATTTGGAAGGAAAGAATGTAGATCATGTTATTCTCGGGGTTGGTGTATTTACAGGGAAAATGCTGCCGAAATTTCGGTAGAACTTAATGTTCGTTTGGAATTGAACGCCTAAATGCTTATGGCTAATGTTCGGTATATTGGCATTATGTAGATCTTGGAGCGCCCGAGACTTGAGGCTTGACTTAGCTTGAGAGCGACGAGGTATGTAAGGCGTAACTTTTCTTCTTTGGCATGTCTTAGTGCTAACTAGGCTATGACCCGAGCCTCGGGGTAATTCCGCTCTTAGGATCCGAGCTTAGATATGTACTTTATTCACTTCAAAGACTTACTCTTTAATGTAACCAAACTAAGGTTCTTATGTTTTCAAATGATTGAATTTCAAAAGTCTTATAAAGAATTTTGCTACCAAAAGGTCCCGAACTTCAAACGCTCGTAACTTTTGCAGATGAGCTTGGATCGCCCCGAAACCTAATAGGTAACTTCATGAGGCATAATATCCCCCAACTTTCATAGGCGGGCTCGGGCGGGGTTGATGCTCGTCCGTGGGCCACCGAGACTTTCTTTGTACAGTTTTCACGTTTTTGTAAAGAATTTAGAATGTTTGTTATCTTAACCCCCGAATATGATTCCTTACGTCTTTACTGAGCCTAAAATGAGGATTGATACGCTTATGATTCCGATGCATAGTTATGACATTTAAAGTTCGGTTTGACATGTGGGCCCGAGGGGCATTCGGAAGAGACGTGATTAGATTATTTTCCTAATTTGTGGATAATGATGTGCTTTGACTAATTTATTAAATCTTTGTAAATGTTACATTGCATATGGTTATAAATATTTTAAATTGCATATGATTCCCACGATTCTGCTCGTGCATATTTTTGTTAATTCCTTGTCGAGTCCCGGCCGGTTATGTTCGTGCGCACAATTCGAAGTATGATGAGATTCCGAAGTATGATGAGTTTCGATATATGATATGATTCTCGATATATGATACGATATGAAGTATGATTCGAAATATGATGTGATTACGAATTATGATGTGATTCGGAGGAGATGTTCGGAGATATACAAAACTTCCGAAGTATGATGAGTTGTGGCGCCCAAGGCAGGAGGGGCGACCACGTTCCGTCCGTCGGGTCCCATCGTGGACCACATATGATATATGTTTTTGACACATATGATTTACGTTCAGAAAGTAAGCATTCTGATATTCTGATTATTATATTTGTTTTCTGTGCTTCGTACATGATTTCCGGTAAATGACATGTGTATGATGTATATGATATCTCACCGAGTCCGTCACTGGAGGGCCAGGTACAGTATGTATGTGCGATGCTATGATGATCTGACTATGATATGATTTGGCTTACCGACATGTGTATATGCATGACAAGCGTTTTAAAAAGGCAATTTATGTTTTTTTTTCCGGTTTCTATACTTATTTCTGTAATCCTCATTCCGGTTTTGATTCTGTTTAATGTATTTTCCGCTTTACATACTCAGTACATATTCCGTACTGACCCCCTTTCTTAGGGGGCTGCGTTTTCATGCGCGCGGTACGTGTACTCGTTTGGGTGAGCCGCCGCCCAGGGGACTCTCACGGCTATTTTGGAGTGCTCCTTTGTCCGGAGCCATATTTGGTACGGTTACTCTTCTCGTTATGTACATATTTGCGTATGCTTATTCTCGGGTACGGCGGGCCCCGTCCCATCATATGATTCTCGCTATTATTCTTAGAGGCCTCCGTACATGTACGTGGGTTGTGGGTAGCACCGTTCGCTATGTTTGTGTTCTGTGCATTCCCAGATTATATGTATGATATGTATATATATATATATATATAGGTATGTATATGCGTCACCGTGTTTGTTTTATATATAAGTTCTTAATAAGTTGTGATGGACGGGTTATGATTAGTAAAGGGTACGAGTGCCCAGCTCGGGCACTAGTCACGACCTACGGGGGGTCGGGTCGTGATGGGGGTATCGTAGCGGTTAGTCCTCGGAATGTCCTACGGGCCGTGTCTAGTAGTCTTGTTTATCGGTGTGTTATGCACCACATCTATAGACAAAAGTGAGGCTACGGGACACGAGGATATTATCCCCTCCTTCCGATCTTAGATCGTGCGATAGAGCCGTATTATCGATGACTCCTCCCAACGGATTGATATGTTTTCGAGCCGATGCCTCCGAGAAAGGCGACACCGCCCTGGGTGGGCAAGTCTCTTGAAAGGAGAGACCAGTCAGGCCCGCAGAGTTACTAGGGCCCGTGCTCGGGCTGAGCGGAGATTTTGCCCCGGGGCCGATTCCCGCCACCCCATCACCATCCGAGGGCATGAGCACAGGCCCGGCCGCAGGACGGGGAGGCGGCTCCACCGCCCGCCCCCGAGGTTCGAGTGCCGAGCCTCCAACTCCTCGGCCCGTGGGCGGAGGACGAACCTATGAGGGACGTCGTTCGACCGCCGACCGTAGGGCGGTAGCAAGGGTGTCCCGAGGCACGGAGGCGGTGGGGATGACCATGCGGATAGACGTGACAGTGAGAGGGCCCGTTATTTCTTGACCTGTAATCCGCCAGAGTTCTTCGGGTCAAACCCCAAGGAGGACCCTCAGGAGTTCATCAGACAGATGCGGCGTATGCTGCGGCTTGTCAGGGCCTCCGAGACTGAGTCGGTAAAGTTGGCGTCGTATCGGCTGCACGAAATAGCGTGCCCAATTGGTATGAGTCATGGGAGCTGTCCGGTGAGGGGTGCTCCCCACCGTCGTGGGATGAGTTCGTGCGGTGCCTTTCTTGGCCATTTTCTGCCCCCGGAGACTGACGAGCCGGGGTTCACGCATTTCTAAATTTGAGGCTGGACGGCAGGAGTGTCCGGGAGTACAGCCTTGAGTTTGATTCTGCGGCTGAACGCGCGCCTCATTGTGTGGGCATGTCGGACGGGAGTGCACCAATTTGTGATGGGGTTGGATAGTTATCGATCGACGGTGGCGTATGGCGATGGCTTCCCGGCCCGGATATTGCACGGGTACGACAGGCCCATGCCTGAGTATGAGAGGACCGACATGGGGGACGTCGGCCGGATAGAGATTATGACGGCGGGGGCCGGCCTGAGGGCTAGGTCGGCCGGTATTCCGGGAGATTCTCGAGGCGGAAATCGGCGGCGGCGCGGCGATATTCCTCCGGCCGGCCGAGGCACGCCCCACGGTTCGTGGATAGGAGGCCAACTAGTACGTATTCGGGAGTGGTCGAGCTCCAGAGCTTCAGTGGTCGCCAGGACGAGGAGGTTAGCCGGTACCGAGGCCACCTATACCTCGGTGCCCTCGACCGCTAGAGATACCATCCGGAGAGTGCTACCGTGCTACGGTGCTTGTTTTGCTTGTGGCCGTCGTGTGGCCATGTTATAATAGATTGTCCGCACATAGGTGGTCCGGAGGTGCAGCTTAGCTTACGAGTCAGCTGCCGGTCCATCTTTTCCTTCGGTAGCGATGCGCCCACGGGCAGGATATGCGCGCACCGGCCGGGCCGCGGGCAGGTCGTGGCGTAGCCCTCGTTCTAGCGGTCCTTCAAACCGCATATATGCTTTCGACTAGCCGACAGACCGTGAGGCGGCACCGTATGTGGATACGTATATGAGCCTTTATTATAATATTTTTTATGTATGTGCAATTATCGCGCAAGTGAATGTTATTAAACAAATATACATAGGTAGAAATTTAGAAGCCGATAACGGAGTATGTATAAATAACGGTTGTCAAGGGCGTGTCCGTCGCCATTTGGAACCCGGAGACTAAGACGAAGAATGGGTGTACCCATAGGTGACATATGAATATGTAGAATCGAGAGAGGGGCAAAATAGTAATTGTGCCACGAGAGCGTCCGAGGCCTCGTCAAGACATTACCTTACCCCAAACTACGTGACGAAGGTCATGCGGTGAAGAGAACGCGGTTATACCAGCGTTGGAGCATCGTATTTCATCGACGTTCCGGTTAAGCGTGCGGTGAGGGAAATTTCAGGATGGGTGACCCCCCTGGGAAGTTTCTGAAAGTCTCACAACTTCAGCCAAAGAAAGAAAATAGGAAGCTAGAGTAGTCTAAAGGGACTTAGAATATACTGAGCAGACAAAATTTTTAAGAGGTCGTATAGGCCAGAGCGGATTAGAGTAGTTCTTAGGAATCTTTTGAGAATGGAATGTTGGCGAGTATGTATATGTACAGGAAAGCGTGTGATACCCCTATATTAGCGGGTGTACGTATTCCGGCAACCAATGTAACGGTATTTGGAAGGCGTTAATCGGACAGGATAACGAGTTCGATTGAAAAGAAAAATAACTGGCGCAAACGTCTCAAGCAAGCTGATGCTGTTTTCACGACAAGTTAAGCTTGGGAAGCGTTAATACAATAATACCTGGAAAAAGGAAGAGAAAGAAAAGATCAACGGCGCGGGAATCAAAATGTCGGAACAAAAGTGCTGCTTGATTGAGAATAAAAAAATGCAGATATAGGGCAAAGAATAATCAAGTAATGATAAGTACACCCCAAAAGGGGGGAAGTGAGTACGAGAAATACAAGTGTTGAAGAGAGACAATCGACGCTACAATACTGGATACGGATACTCGGGCCACAGGTAAAGTTCCTTGCCGAGACGAGCTCATAAGATACAAAGCCAGCAAGAAGGGGGTGGAAACTAGGATAGAAATCGAGATAGTGCTGAAAAATGAGTTGTAGAGGTCTGGGAGGAGGTGATGTTAGAAAGCGGGAACAAAGCGAGAATACGATAATAGAAGAATTAAAGGCAAAGAAGTAACCCGAGGAAATGCGTTTGGAGTGCTACGAGTTGGGTATAAGATGGTTTAAGCGAGATGATCAGAGTGGTTGGCTACCAAAAGAAGGTGAACTTATGTGCTCCACGAAAGGCGTAACAAGGTTCGACAAGGAGGAGGAGTCTAACTCGAGATATGTCGTGGACCTGGTTATGTTGTTATAAGGTAAAGATGTTGCGCACTAAAGACGTGGCCTTCTTAAAGTGTTGTGACGAAATGATAATGGAAAGGAGATAACTTGAGAGGCTAAAGAGGAAAATAAAAGAGAAATACCATCGAAACGAGGTTGTACATTATGGCAATAAAGGAAAAACCCCGAGATCCCTATCCGACTTTATGAGACTAGTTGAACATTCGAGGACGAATGTTCTAAAGGGGGGAAGGATGTTATATCCCGTATTTCGTACGTCGGGATAATCCGAGTCAACTTTGACAAGTTAAGGACAAGATCATTCCGAGATATGAAGTAGAGACTTTGGTATGCTTTAAGGGCTTAAGTTGTGTATGATTTTGTTGGCATGGAAATGTTAAGAAAACATTTGGGGTTAAATTCCATTTTTTGGAAACTATGCTATTTTTGGAAAGTTGAAAATTCAACAAAAAAAAAAAAAAAAAAAAAAAACAAGGACCATGTGGCCGGCCACATGGAAGTGGGCCAAGGCCACATGGATGGCTAATACTTGTAAATAAAAGATGACTAATAAGTCATCTTCCTCACTTTCATTCTAGAGAAATCAAGAAAACTTTGGAGAGGAAAAAAAAAACAAGCCATACGGCCATAAACCTCAAAAATCCAAGACCAAAAATGATTCCAAAAAAATAAATTCTTCAAGCAAACTTGTTAATTCAAGGGTGCTCATTAACGTGGAAGTGTTGTTTGGAGCGTTAGATTGCTCGTTTTCTCTATCCGCCACTTTAGGCAAGTTGAGAAGTTGAAGAAGAAAGGTGAGTTCTAATCTTGTTTTATGTGTTATTGTCACACCCCGACCTTACTAGGGTGTGTGATGGGCACCCGACCCCATATTTGGAGCCGAGCGAACCCGCTGACTCTTATTACGTACTTAATTTTCTTAAACTCTTACATTAATAAGAAATGAAACGTAGTAAAACCTTCAGATTTGTACTTAATTCCAACAAAATCTGTAATCATATAAAAACTATATCGTAATACAAATCGACACTACGGCTGATGGAGCCGCTGACAGACTGACTCCCAATACCCACGACTCTGTCTACAAAGTCTCTAACTCTAAACAAAACTTCATGGCACATATACTCTGACTCGGCAGCACTCCAGGACAAGTGGAGCCTACCAACTCCGCTGGAACATCTTCTATGCTTAGCTTCAAATTATCCGGGTTCACTCACTCAAGGCGGCATGAAACGCAATCCCGAAGAAGGGGCCGGTACGAGCTACCGAGCATGTAAGGCAGAATAGCAACATAGTAAGAGATATAAGCATGAATAATAACGGGATATCATATCGTGAGGTAAAGAAATAACCCCGTACATATGAACAATATCCGCATGGAAACATAGAACATATCATGAGATAAATGAGTAACCCGTGTATATGAGTGCCCCCGCATGACGCCATGCATGCTTGTCTGTCATATGAATATGGCGCCGAACAAGCCGGTTTCGCCCACATTGCGCCGAAATACTCCGCTCGCCCATAAATCCCGCAACCGGAATCCCGCGTCCGGATGATAAGCCACCGACTGTGGCAATGAAACATGTTTCCCTTCCCATTCCCCCATGTATCCCTTCCCCCCACCCGAGGTACATATATAGGTATAGCATGCATGAGAGCCCAAAGAGAGTCATGTATTCATCGGAGTGACGTAAGGTCGGAAACCGATTACATTATGGAATAATCATGGTCGCTTTGTCTCAATTGAAGGAACAATTATTCTAAGATGAGACTATCGACGAAGGACAACATTAAGAGAACATAGGACATATCATATCATATCATATCATATCATATCATATCATCTCATATCATATCATATCATATCATATCATGTCATGTCATGTCATGTCGTGTCATAGACATTTTCTCATATCTAGCATCACCATTGTCATCATAGAATCATAGTCGTTGTTTTAGTCATAAAAACTTTCAAAAAAATTATAAAACTTGGATTTGGAGAAGAATGAATATTTTGGAAAACATTTATGAACTTTTAGGAAGAAAATCATGCCTTGGAATCGATGGATTAGTTAAAACAACTATTATTTAATAGTCGGAATAATGTTCAAAAGTTTCCTTTAACTGTAATACGGAAATAAGCTAAATGGAGCGATAGGAGGGAATTAGGGAATAGTGGGCCCACCTCGAGTCAAATGAGGTGGCGTATACAATTTACGTATGTTACGTTCCATGACGTTACTTATGGGAGTTTTAGGGTAGTCGGGTCCTATTTGTGCGAGTTCTAGATGTTTAGGAAGTTTTTCTAACATTTCACACAATTTCTAGTTCAATTCTACCGAATGAAAAGGGAAACTTTAGGTGATTCGGAGAACGGAGTTGTCCCCGAGGTCCGTGTCCAAACCTATTACATCTAAGGCATGCCAAGAAAGGAAGGTGAAGCCTCATATACCTTTTTCCGCTTCTTACGCTCCTCCAAATTCAAGTCCCAATTTCTCCAAAATCTACATTTGGTCACATTTACCAAACATTAATTAGGCATTTAGAAGTTGATTCTTAAAGTAACACTTTGTCTACCGAAATTTCGGGCAGATTTCCCTGTAAATACACCGTCCCCAAGAATCTATCTTGGCCAATTTCAATCAACAACAATCCGGGAATTCAACCCAGCCAAACCAACAACAATACTAGCAACTTGTTCTAGCAACACTCCAATATTCGATTCAATTCAATTCAATTCAATTCAATTCAATTTAATTCAATTCAACAACCCCAACCTTACAATCTTCCAACCACATCCTTTACTTCTAAATTCATGAGTTATACACTAACAACATTACCTTCCATGCATGCAAGAACACTATGTCCAATTTACATAACCCTCTAAAACAAGCCTCCAACTACTACAACTTTATTAATATCATTAAGCTTTTACTAGCAACATAAAATCCACAACACAACAACCAAAATACTAAATAAAATCAATTCACTTGTCTTACACAACCTCACCATTTTCGGCCTCCATACCACATACATGGCCACAACTTCAACATGCATGATCTCATGTTCTTTCATCCATTTTTCATTATGGAATTCACAACACAACAATCAAACTACTAAAATAAAATTAATTCATCATTTCTACACAACAACACTACTCCATTCGGCCAACACCATACATGCACATACTTTATGAATTTCATTCATTTCCACATGCTACAACATATATAAACATCCATAACATGTAAAGATCATGAATTCTTACCTTCTCCTCTTATCTTCCTTCTTGGCCAAGATTGTAACTTTCAAGAATTTGTGTTTTCCTTGCTCCAATGAACACTCTACTTTAAGCAAGGACCCTTCAATTAGTTGTTTGGCTAGGGAAAGAATAATTTTTGGTGAAAAATTATCCAAGGTTTTTGTTGGTGGGGAGGGGGCCTAATAGCCCCTTAATCTTTCTCCTTCTTCTTTTTTTTTTTTTTTTTTTTTTTTTTTTGTTTTGTCTTGTCTTGAATTAAAGGATGCGCTCTCATATATACAAGTAATTCCTTACATGCGAGGGGCACATGCCTCTCTCTCTCAATTTCTCTAGAAATTTCTTTCTTTTTTTTTCTTGAATTTTTTTTTTTTCTAAATTGGTCAAAGAAGACTAATTGTCTTCTTATGCAAGCTTTGACCCCATGTGTTTTTATTATTTACAATTTGCCCCCCACTTAATATGAAATGACCACATGCCTCCCTTTCTTTCTTTTCCTAGAGTTTTCCTCTTTTCTTGAAATTCCTAACATGGTCAAAGAAGACCAAGTGTCTCTTTTGTACACTTTAGTCCCCAAAATTCTAGAAATTTCCATGTATAAAAGATGAATATTATGGCAACTTGTCATCTTCTTTTCTTTCACATGGCCAATGTGGCCCTCTTTGGAACTTTCATGAACCTTGCGAAATTCCCGTTTTGCCCCTCGACTTCCTCATTATTACCATTTTGCCCCTAGCCTTCCGCATTACTTTCACGGTGCATTTTGCGAATTTCTCCTTTTTGCCCTTAGCCTCTCACAATATTTCCATACTAATAATAGTCATAAATAATATTCATGACAACTCGCACATCAAAATAATTTTTAAAAAAAATGGTTTCGCCCTTAACTTTCCACGTCGACTTTGAAATTTCCAAACGTACAAAATACGGGCTATAACAGTTATACATGGTTTATATGTGTTGTAGTATGCTAAAATGGAAGAAATTCATGATAGAAAAGAAGTTTAAGTTGGGCAGTCATGAAAGGTAGTTGTCGTGTGTGCGTGTATGGTGTTATAGGCAATGTATTAATTCTAATAGCATGTTTTGATTGTTGTAGTGTGAAGAAAAGAATGAAAATCATCTTTTGTGGTGTTTGATGTTGGCCGAATGGTTCCCCTTTAGTGTGGTGGTGAATGAACAAATCGTCGTTAATATTTTCGTTATCGTCGTTATGGATTTTATGAGGGAAAATGCAAGTTTGATGACTCAAAATAATGTTATGTTGGTTATGGGTGGTTGGAAGCTTGTGTGAATTTTATGTAATTTTTGTATTTATGCGATTATATTGTTAATGTGTGATTATTAGCGTAATTCATGAATTTGAAGGAAAGAATGTAGATCATGTTATTCTCGGGTTGGTGTATTTAATAGGAAATGTCGCCGAAATTTCGGAGAACTTAATGTTCGTTTGGAATTGAATGCCTAAATGCTTATGGCTAATGTTCGGCATATTGGCGTTATGTAGATCTTGGAGCGCCCCGAGACTTGAGGCTTGACTTAGCTCGAGAGCGACGAGGTATGTAAGGCGTAACTTTTCTTCTTTGGCATGTCTTAGTGCTAACTAGGCTATGACCCGAGCTCGGGGTAATTCCGCTCTTAGGATCCGAGCTTAGATATGTACTTTATTCACTTCAAAGACTTACTCTTTAATGTAACCAAACTAAGGTTCTTATGTTTTCAAATGATTGAATTTCAAAAGTCTTATAAAGAATTTTGCTACCAAAAGGTCTCGAACTTCAAACTCTCGTAACTTTTGCATGAGCTCGGATCGCCCCGAAAACCTAATTTAGGTAACTTCATGAGGCATAATATCCCCCAACTTTCATAGGCGGTTCTCGGGCGGGGTTGATGCTCGTCCATGGGCCCCCTAGACTTTCTTTGTATAGTTTTTCACGTTTTTGTAAAGAATTTAGTATGTTTTTGTTATCTTTAACCCCCCGAATATGATTCCTTACGTATTTACCGAGCCTCAAAAATGAGGATTGATACTCTTATGATTCCGATGCATAGTTATGACATTTAGAGTTCGGTTTCTCTGATATGTGGGCCCGAGGGCATTCGGAAGAGACGTGATTAGATTATTGTCCTAATTTTGTGGATAATGATGTGCTTTGATTAATTTATTAAATCTTTGTAAATGTTACATTGCATATGGTTATAAATATTTAAATTGCATATGATTCCCACGATTCTCGCTTTCGTGCATATTTTTGTTAATTCCTTCGCCGAGTCCCGGCCGCGATGTTCGTGCGCACAATTCAAGTATGACGGGATTCCGAAGTATGATGAGTTTCGATATATATGATATGTGTCACGACCCAACCCCGTAGAAAGTCCGGACTAGTGCCCCATCCGCACCCAAACACTTCTCGTATAATATCAAACACATCCGTGTATATAAATGGGGTTTACGCGGTGTTTCAAATTTATATAATTTCCGAAAAATTTTACGTAGTTTTTTGTTTTTACGGACTATCCAAAATAACCCCGCACGAGAAAATACTAACAAAGGCCACAGTTGTGGCAACAAAACAACATATATACATATGCGTCGACATAGTTCCCCTTTTAACGGAATCGCCCAAACACAACATATACAAACACAATCGTACAGAAGTAGGCACAACCCACAAACATGTCCACGTACCTAAACGTACGTACGTAATCATATGACGACAGGGCCCGCCTCGTACCCATGAACAAATATATACAAATGCAACGGACGAATATATACCAAAATATGGCTCCGAAATAAGTGGAGCACTCCAAGCAGCGAAGAGGGTGTCCTGTGGATCACCAACCGTGCCTGTACCGCGGGCATGAAACGCACTTCAAGAAAGTCATACAACAAAATGTAGCATGCAGCGTAAACGTAGTATACAACCGAGTCATGATCGAAATAAGAGTACGTAAAGTAAATGCATTTCCAAAATATCAAAACGTTACTTTAAAATATAATCAGGCATAGGGCACAGGAAATATGGTCGCCCGCCTGTCAATGGCGCCATAACACAGCTGTTATATCCGACATTTTAGCATATTCGGAAAATGCAAAATAATTTCGATTTGTAAAGAATAAGGTCATATGTTGATTGGGATTAAGATATGTGTGTGTTGTTCATGAAAATAGTGGTGTGGAAATACCGAGGAAGGCCAAGGGCAAAAATCCGAATTTTGGAAATTAGTTTCGAGAATTGCAAAATATGATCCATAGGTAATCGTTCAAAAAAAAAAGAAGAAATTCGAGGCTCAAGTGTTAGTGGGTACGGTGCATGTTTGGCCCAAACCCATGAGAAATTGGTCATGTGATTAGTCACATGACTAATTAATATAAGATGATGATTATGGATATTCATCCATAGATCATTCAAGAAGCAAGAAGAAGAGAAGAGAAAAAGAAAGAAGCATTCTACTTCCATGAAAGAAAAAAAGAAAAGAAAATTTCCTAGCCTTCAATCTTGATCCAAAAATCTCATCCTTCTTGAATTCTTTTGACAAGTGCAAGACGCTTCTTCGATTGGCATATAATTATTTAAGGGAGGAAGTTACGTTTGTGTGGCAAGTGGAAGTCAAAGAAGAGGTAAGAATTTCATGTTCTTTACATGTTATGGAAGGTTATATATGTTGTAGTATGTAGAATTTGAATGAAGACTATGAAAATGTTATGTGTTGAAGTGAGTCAGCAGGTGTAAAGCTATGTGCATGTGGCCGTGTGGCATGTAGAATGGAAGGAGATGAATTCATTTTATTTAGTGTATTAGTTGTGTTGCTATGGTCTTGTGATGTAAGTGAAAGATTAATGGCCTAAGTTAGCATGAAAATTGATTGTAAATGTTATGAGAAATTTATGTGTGACTTTTATATAGTTTTTATATAATGATGAAAGTAAGATCTTAGAGGTGAATTATGATTATGATTTATGAAATTGGAAGATGGAGAAATGTTATGAATATGCATGTTGAAGATTGTGAGGTTTTGGATGAATTATGGTTTGACGGAAACCTTGCGTATTTTGAGTGATAATGAGAAATGTGGTCCGAAATGTATTTGAATGGCCTTGTATTAGTAGAGGAATATGAAAACGTTGACATTGGATGAAAGGTGTGAAGTTAGAAAAGGGGTTAAGCATTATGTGAAAGA
>NW_026713966.1:0-29225 GCF_029784015.1 Lycium ferocissimum | reverse complement strand
TTTTTTCTAGTTTTTGCTTTCTTCTCTTGAAGTTTCTGAACTTGGCTTGCCTATATATTATTTAGCACATGGAAAATAAATTAAAATTTCCATGGGCTTGGCTATGTATGGCCGGCCACTCTTGCTATTGGGCCTAAACTTTCTTATTTTTTTTTTTGAGCCCAACTCCATGAGTTAATCTCATTTTGAAATTTTCCGAAACTAATTTCCGAAATTCCAATTGTTGCCCTTAGCCTTGCTCGATATCCCCGCATCCATACTTCCATAAGCAACATTCATATATAAAGAAAATAATCCAAAGATGACCTTATTCCTTTTAAGTCAAGGTTATTTCCAAATTTTCAAATACGCAAAAATGCCGGATGTAACAAATAGCTTCAAAGGAAAGTCTTATGGCGAAATAACAACCGAGAAGAAGTGACTTGGGAAGCAGAGGAGAAGATGAAATCCGCATACCCGCACCTATTTCAAACCCTGTAAGAGATACATGATAAAAAACATCGGGACAATAAGGTATGTACGTTTTATTTTTATGTATATGGGTCGTGTGTGGCCGCCTATATTGCCGTTGTGTTATAGCCCCGTGAGGCAATGATATTATGGGCTGTTGGACAGGATGGTATCACATATTACAAGGGAAACTCGGCGAAATTTTTCCTGCACTGATGACTTAACATTCGAGGGGACGAATGTTCCAAAAGGGGGAAGAATGTTACACCTCGGAAAATTCTTTAGTAGATAAGCGAGTGGGGTCTCGCGAAGGACAAAGACGTATACGTGTTGGATAAGCAGGAAGTACAAATTGATAGTCCTAATTAAGATTCCAAAGGCATCCGAGTTGAAGCAAGAAAGTAGTTAAGGGAATCGAGTTATAAGTTAGTATATTGACGCAAACTAGAGTATTGAGTTAATGATGCCTTAAGAATGTTGTGGAGAAGAGTTACGACACCCCCGAGATTCATAATGAAATGATAAACAAGTGCTAAGAAGGTTCCATAAGGATTAGAGGTCAAACGTAAAACGATTCGGAACTATTCCGGTGGAACCGTGAGTTCCACGACCATGTTCCACGGACAACACAATGTTCCACGACCCGTGGATGTGTCCGTGGAACAGCCAGCGAAAGTGTGGCTGGCTGGTCGTGAACCACGACCAGTTCCACGGCCAACAAAGGGTTCCACGGACCGTGAAGTTGTCCGTGGAAGTCCCCTTCACCGAACATCTCCAAGCTTTTAAATGTTAAGTTCACTTCATTTTATTCATTCTCAACCACGACTTCAACCTCTCCACACCTCTAGAAACTTCCAAACATTTCATCCACAAGAAAACTAAGGAGATCAAGGATCAATAACAAGATTTGAGGAGAATCAAGCTTAAGAAACTCCATTAAAGCTACCAAAGGCAAGGAATTCCAAGAGAGAAGAAATAGGGTTTTGGTGCTAGAAGGTGTATCATCATTCGAGGTTTATTCCTCTACCATTTGAGGTAAGTTTCATGAACTTTAGATGTTGATTGAAGTATTATTAAGATGAAACACTTAGATTATGAAAGAGTAAAGAAAATGGGTCATAAATGGGGGAAATAATGTCATTGTTGAATAGTAGTTCGATGAATCACGAAAATGATTATGTGGAGATTGTGAGTATGTTATAAATGATATTTGGAGCATGGAATAAGTATTACAAGTGAATGAATGTGATAATAAACCTTAGTCATGAATATGGAGAATTTAAGTGAAGTTATGAAATGCAAATCATGGGAATGAGTGACGATTGTTATTAGCGATATTGTGATGGTTGTTATGAGTGTTGGGAGTTGATATGGAATATGGCGGAAAGTAGTATAAACAAAGGAAACGCTGCTCAATTTTCTTTAGCCTTAAGAGGCATGGTTTTATAATTGCCTAGCTAACGACGATACGAACTCTCTTGAAGGTAAAAGACGAGGACAACAAAGGAGGACGAGCAAGCTATAAAGTAGTTAACGACAAAAGGTATGTGAGGCATTACCCTTCCTTCTAAGGCATTAATCTTATATACGATTTCCTCTTCCTTCCGGATCTTTTATGTTCCTTGAGATGAAATGTTTACGTCCATGAGTACGATATTGATAAGAAATACACTATGAATGCAATAAAGACTCTGTGAGACCACGATATAATGTTCCTATGAGATCAATGATGAGGATCACGATCCATTGGCATTTCCTCTTATACGTACTCGCCTTAAATCGTAAATTCCTCCAAGGTGAGATATGACTCTTATGCTAATCCATAACATGACCGGGGTTTACGACCTTACGTCACCCGAGATAAATATATCCACTCTCAAGCTTAATGTATGTACATGTATATAACTAAGAATGTTAAACTATGGTAACATCATGATAAGCCACGATATGTCTATGAATTGAATGTTAATGGTGACAAATGTATGAAATGCATGGTATGTGTGATAACATGATTCCACCGCGCCTAATTGGCCGGACATGTCACCGCTACGGCGGTCGCTATGATTCCACCGTGCCTAATTGGCCGGACATGTCACCGCTACGGCGGGCTGCTATGATTCCACCGCACCGAGAGAAAGGCGGACATGTCACCACTTGTGGGCTGCACAGGATGGTTACCCGGACGCGGGTAACGATATAATGACATATGATTGATGTAACAATGCTTGCATGCTATGATTATGTATGTGATGTATTTACGTATGATGAATGTACATGAAACTGGTTCATATGTAAAGATGGCACAGGTTATGCCCTCCTCTCATGATTTACGATTTCCGGTTATGTTTGCTTCATTTTACGCTTACATACTCGGTACAATGTTCGTACGCGTCCTTTTCTTTGGACGCCGTGGTTCATGCCTGGTGTAGGCAAGGAGATCAGTGCTGATCCCTAGGAGTCGGGTGGCTGATTTGTGAGCACTCCATCGTCCGGAGGTGCTTTGATTATTCTTTTGGTATATATTTGTATATGCACATTCTGGGCACGACGGGGTCCTGTCCCGTCTATATGTCTAGTATTCCATTAGAGGCTCGTAGTCACGTATGTGTGGGTAGTATGGCCCCATGGTCTCCATGTATATGTATGTGTATTTGTATATATATTATTTTGATAACCGAAGGGCTTATGTTTATAAAAGTTAACGTATCTCCGAAAATGACAGTCTTATATGATTACGAGTATATAGTATGAAGGATAGCAGATAAGCGGTAATATGAGCAGTGTTCGGTGGTCAGCCCCGGATACCCGTCGCGGCCCGTAGCTTGGGTTGTGACACTTGGGCTGGCCCCTATCATAGTCCTCTCGGGCCGGCGACCTCCGTGTCGCTCCTCCATACCCCCGCATGTGCGCGAACGTACGATGTCCATCCCTCGCTGGGCCGCCATCACCGCATAACCCGGTCAACCAAGTAGTCATCCAACCCTATCACATACCGGCATCCGGTCGACCATATCGACTACATAAGCGGGCGCATCCGGCCAAAAATCAAACTCCAGACTATACTCCCCGACACTCCTGCCCCTCTCGCTTAGCAGCAGAACTGTCCACCCTGGCTCGCCTTGCCTCGGGAGGTAGAAAATGGCCAAGAAAGGCCTCTGTAAACTCGCCCCCACACACTATAGGGAGCACCCTCACCTCGGACAACATCCGGACTCGTACCACGCAGTCGCTACATCATGCAACCGATAGATGCTAACTCCGCCGACTCGTCTCGGAAGCACTAATCGATCGCGGTGCACGCTGCATCCGTCGGACGAACTCCCGAGGGATCCTCCGCGGGCTTTGACCCGAAAAACTCGGGGGACCACAAAGTAGAAAATCACGAGCCTCGACCATCGCGCCCGTCCGCACGATCATCCCCCCGATCCCTCGTACGTGGACCTGCCCGCCATCAACTCGGTCAATAGCTGAACCGCTCATCCCGCATCCCATCCTCCGCCCGGGCCGAGGAGCCGGAGGCTCGGCCGAACCTCGGAGCCGGGGGTGGAGCCGCCCCTTGACCCGGGGCCGCCTGCTCCAAAACCCCTCGGATGCGGCGGTCGCCGAACCGGCCGTCGGGGGGCACAATATCACGGTGTGCACGTGCTCAAAGACGGGCCTTAGTAACTCGCGGGCCATGCCGGATAGTCTCCCAACTCGCAGAGACTTGCCCTTCGGGGCAGCCGTCCCTTCCTCGGAGTCATCGCTGAAATCATAACAATTCGTCAGGGGAGAGTCATCCTGATAACACAGCTCTATCACACGATCTAGGATCAGAAAGAAGGATCACACCCTAAATGTCCTGTAGCCTCCTGTTTATAGATGTGGTGCACCACACACCGATAAACAATACTCTACTAGACACGGTCTGTAGACATTCCGAGGACGAACTACTATACCACGACGACCCAACCCCCAGTAGGCCGTGCCTAGTGCCCGAACCGGGCACCCTAACACATTCATTAACGGATTCACATTGAATGATCTACGCGTATACAAATATCGACGCCGTCTCGTATTATCTCAGACACAAACTCAATACACATATCAAACACAAACATATATATATATATATCGAAGTTTTCAAGGCTATCAAAATAACCCCGCCCCAAAAATATATACAAATGCAAGCCGACAAGGTTGCCACATTTATATATATATCGCCGAACATATAACATACAAACACATATCATACAAGTCTAACCGGATAGGCCTAACCCACATACACGTATATATCTACATGCACTTAAACGGACTCAACGGAATCATATGACGGGACAGTCCCCCGCCGTGCATTCTCGAACAAACTCATACATATACAACGGGCGAGTATATACCAAAAAGTGGGCTCGGAATAAAGAGAGCACTCCAAACCGTGTAATGGGTGTCCTAGACCGGCGGATCACCGAACCGTGTGTCCGTACGGGCATGAAACGCGGCTCAGAGAAAAGGAAATTGATACGGGAGTATGTACCGAACATATAAAGCATGAAATACAGTAGGCAGAGTCGTACTATATAAAGGGTAGAAAACATGAATATAGTACCGTAAACCACAAACTTACCTCCGAAACGTAAATCATACATGTCCATATCATATCAGTACTGACAATCATTCCGCACATGCGTATACATATAACGTATCCCGGCTCCTCTAACGAGAGACTCGGTAAGTAAGATCATATCATCACCCCATATATACATACATATAGCGTGTCCCGGCCTTTAGTGAGGGACTCGGTGTATAGCGTCCCGCCCCAGCGAGGGTCTCGGTGATAGCGTGTCCCGGCCCTCTAGGCGAGGGACTCGGTGAATATAATCATGTCATCATCATATCATCATATACACAGCGTGTCCCGGCCCTCTAGTGAGGGACTCGGTGTATAGAATCGTCATATCATCCAGTTATCACATATCATATCAAACTTCATATCACATCATATTTCGGAATAGACGTCATACTTCAGAATACAGCATGGTGCACACGAACAGAGTAGTGAGGAACCATATACACAAATCATCATCACAGGCTCAACAACATAGTCAATCGAAATCTCATTTTAAAGCTAAATAACAGTTAAATCAAGTTTCTTCCGAAAACCATTCGAGAACATATCAAGTAGTACTTTAGAAATGGTAGGTACGTCTCAAGATCGCATAACATAGCTTGTGGAAGATAAGAACATAGTCGTCATTACAGACTAAATAGAATAGTCGAAGCGAATTATTATTTCAAAACCAAGACAATAGTCAAATCGAATTTTCTTTCGAATACCACTCGGGAACATGTCGACCCGAACTTCAGAAACCATAGTTATGTAATAAAATCATATGCGTGAGATCATTATCATAAACTCAAAAGGTAAGCAAACTGATCGTACTTGAAATCGGGATCATAATCGTATCATATTCTTTCAAAAGTCGTCAGAAGTACATAAAGGAAAGTTGCTGGACCCACGGACGGGTGTTGACCCGAGTCGGGCCCGCCTATGGAAAACATAGTCATCATACGTAATGGAATCATTTTTGAGCACATCGAGGCGATCCGGTTACGTACGTGAGAGTTACGACTTTCGTAGTTTTCGAATCGTTTAGGAACAAACTCTTTTAAAAACCAACTTTTTATGCAACTCTTGAAACTTAGTCATACAAAAGACATAGGGACCAAAATTTCATCATATCATGCATACAAAGACCAAGAAACAAATAATAATCACATACATGATAAGATCGCGAGAGTGGAATCTCCTCGAGGCTCATATCATAGCCTATTTAAGACTAAGGCATGCCAAAAGAAGGAAGGGTTGCGCTTTACATACCTCAAACGCTCTCCAATATAATCCCAACTCAAGCTAAATCCAACCTACGTCTCGGGCTGCCCAAGGTCTACAAACAAGCCATAATATGCCAAACATTAGTTAGAGACATTTGGGCATTAAATTCCAATTTAGCCCTTAATTCTACAGAAATTTGGGCAGCATTTCCCCTGTAAATAGGCCACCCCGAGAATTTAACTCGGCTAAATCAATCAACAACAACAACAACAACCAACCTAGCAACATCAATAACCAATCCGGAAGACAACATAACAATAATAGCTCTCTATTACATCATTCAACAACATTCATAAATTCAATTCAACGACTTGCCTTCAAGCCAACATCGACGCTTATACATTCAAATACTAACCCGAACCCATACCAACAATATTTAAAGACATTCCACTCAATTCATACAACATCTCCAACAATCCAACAATTTCTCCAATCCACCCGAAATCAGTCCCCAAACCCGAGAACCTCACTTTAACACATTCCCCATTTTCAAATCATGATTTGCATCCACAATTCACATTCCAACAATGCTATTCTCATCAATATACAAATTATATTAAATACACAATAATCTTCAAATCAGCCCATACAATTACAACATCAATCTAGAGTCATTAAAAGCTCATTTCCAACATAGAATTCATTACGACAACCACTAAAACGCTAAGCGACATTAATGCGTTCTTCGTCACATAACATGACCCATTTTCGGCCAACACTACACATATACAAATATGGATGATTCTCAATCATTTCTTCACCCTACAATGATCACAATATGCTAACTAAGCTTTAATTCATAGCTTCAACACAACACAACACACACCCACCTCACACGGCTATGCACTACACACACAACCAAAATTCCAACTTACTATATTTCATGATATTCATCCATTTTAACATACTACAACATGCATACAACCTTTATAACATACAAAACATATTCAAATCTTACCTTTCCTCTTCAATTCCACAATAGGCTAGGGTTTGAAATAATGAAAACTAGCGGGTTGATCGCTCCAACGACACTTCCACGCTACTTAGGGACCTCAAAATAGTGGGTTTGCATCAACAAAATAATTTTGGAAGGGCTAGAAATGGGACCTCAATTTCCCTCACCTTGGCCGAGAGCCTCACCTTGTGGTTCTTCCACTTCTATTTTTTTTCTAAGTGTTGTGAATGAGAATAGATGACTCAGGAGTCATCTTTTAAGCCTCCACAAGAGTTGCACATGTGTCTATGGCCCACACCAATGTGTTGGAGCAATTAAAATTGAACACAAAATGGGTGGGCCAACCACCACACTTACACGGCTACAACATGGAAAAAATGGATGATTTCCAACTTCCAATTTTATCACTTTTGGTCCCAAATTTTCCTAATTGTTCCATGCCAACAAATTCATGCACAACTTATGTCTCAAAACAAAATCGAAGGTCAAAAGTCCCGACATTGTATCCCGGAATGGTTTTGTCCCTAGCTTATCACAATTAATCCAGATTGTCCCAATGTACAAAAATGCGGGATATAACAACAAGACTCTGCTAGACATGTCCTGGCACGATAAGATCGACGAACCTAAAGCTCTCATACCAACTTTGTCACGACCCAACCCGCCATTACTGGCACCCAACTAAATCCTAGTGGGCGAACCAACACACAAGATCTCTATTCATTCAAGTCTGATTCTACATTAAGCAAGTCAAACGATTATACTCATTCACGCATCAATTAAACTGGGTAAGTCTTGCCATAAAATACTAAAACAAGTGCGGAAGTCTAACTATTATAAATTCCCCAAAATTTGAAAGTTATCATACATGACTCTAAGCCAAAACACGTCTAATAACTAAAATCTATCTAATGAATATCCATAATGTCCAGAAAAAGAAAAGACATCATAAGCAGAAGATGCCTGGCATGAGAAGGAGCTCACCCCAACATCTGTCAGCAAATATCCTCCACGCTAGATGTGAGGACGAGTAGCGATCTCTATATCAAAATCTACACTCAAAGAATACATCAAGGTAGTATCAGTACAAACATTATGTACCAGTAAGCATCATAGGCCGACTAAGATTAGTATCATGCATATCTTATGAAATCACTAAAATCAACAAGCCAGTAAATCATACACGAATATCAATACATTACAACAAGTCAAACACAGATGAACACAACAAATCACCGAATTGCCAAGAATCACAAACACGTTAACTACAATGGAGATAAAAGTACACTATACCCCCACTCGTTGTACACACATGCTATCTGATGTCATAGCTCAGTAGTCATGACCTGTAGGGGACCCATAGTGTCTATGTACCACTCGTTCCGGCACACTCCTCGGACCCGAGCACAACCTTCGCTCCGAAACGAACCTCGGACGCGGGATATAACAATAAACCTTTCATTTTCAAAACTAACCTCGAACCACGAGCCCATAAGCTAGGCCACATATGTGCCTTATCATACCTTTTACAGAACAGTGTTTCTTGCCTTCTCAATAACCATGTTCACCTCATCATTGTTATACCCCGTACTTTGTACGTTGGAATATTCTAAGTTGGTTGCGACGAGTTATGGACAAGACTTTTAATTTCCGGTTTTGTTGATTTTGTCTCAACGCATAAGTCGCATATTCATCTTTTGTTAGTATGAAGTGTTAAGGGTAAGGTTGGAATAAGGAAAAATTAGAGAATAAAAGTTGGAAGAATTTGGGACTAGAAATGAATTATGGAAAGTTGGCCAAATTCATGAAATTCAATAGCCATGTGGCCGGCCATGTGGGGAGTGGGCCATGGCCACATGGTTGGCTATTATATGAAAATAGAAAGATGATCAAGTCATCTTCATCATCTCCTTTCCTAGAAATTTCAAGAAGCTTGGAGAAAGAAAAGAGGGAAGGGTTCGGCCAAAGGAGAAAAAAATGAGAGACCAAAATTGATCATGGAAAATTATTTTCTTCAAGCATTTCAATTCATTGGAAGGTCCTAAACAATATGGAGTAAGTGTTAGAGCAAGTAACCAATCATGTTTGCGGACAAGTCCTAGTAGCCGAATGAAGAACAAGTGGGAAAGGTAAGGATTCTATCTTCCTTCATGTGTTGTTGTGATTGGTATGTGTGGTGATATATGGAAATGAATGAAGTTTATAAAAATATGGTGTTGTGTGTGTTTGGCCGTGTATGTATGGTTAGTGTAGAAGTGAAAAAAATAATGGTATTTAGCGTATTTGTGTGTTGTTGTGATATGTAGAAACGGATAAAAATCATGAACCATTATATGTTGATGTGGAACCGTGAGCATGAGTTTGGCCGTGCATGTGTGTAGTGTGGAAAGAGAGTGAAGAACAAGTTTTATTTAGTGTGTTTTGGTTGTTGTCGTCATGAATGCAATGATGTAAATGAAGTTTTAATGATCCAAGTTGAAGCTATAATTGTGTGGGCTGTTTTAGGAGCCAATTTGGTCCTAATGTGTTTTCTTGAATTTATGATAATGATATTGTTAACGTGCGGATTATTGGTGAAGTTTATGAATTTAGAAAGAAGAAATATGTTATGGTTGTTCATGTTTAGTTGGGAAGGTTTTGGGTTCTATGGCATATTATTTGGATTGTTTGAATATTTTTGCGGATTATTGGAAATGTTCTTGAATCGTGTTTGAATGGTTTTGGATTGGTATTTGAATATGCGGTCGTTGATGTTAGTTTGAATATATGAAGTTGAATTGAACATGCATGGAATATTGTCGAATCGTATGGAGAAGAATTAGTAATGTTAGAATGCGTTTTAATTCGATTATTGATGTGGTTGATGTTGTTGTTGGGTTGGTTGTTGCTATTTTGGCCGAGTTTAATTCTCGGGGATGTTGGATTTATAGGGGAGATGCTGCCCAAATTTTTGTAGATAAATAAGGGCTAAGAATAAACTTTTAAAGGCATGTGACTTATGTTTGGTAACTTTGACCAATTGTAGATTAGAAGCAAACGGGATTTGAGTTTAAGCGAGCATAAGGTGTGTGCAAGGTATGTAAAGCCTACCTTTCCTTCTTTTGGCATGTCCTAGTTCTGCTAGGCTAAGATTGGAACCTCGGGGTTAATTCTGCTCTTGGAAATCCGAGTTTGATTTTGCATACTATTCATTCGCCGTAACCGAACTATAATCCTTATATTTGATCAAAAGAATGCTTAAACCTTTGTAACTGTTGCAAACGTATCTGGATCGCTCCGAAACTTTTATGGATGGCTTTAGGGAGCCTAATGTTTGTAATTTATGTCCGCCGCCTCGACTCGACCCGAGGTGGGTCCGCAAGTCCCGAGACTTCCCTTATTTGGTTTGTTTGATTCATTTCCGTACGATATGAGAAGGAAATGTTTGCCTATGACTCTAAGGTCCGTTTGAAACGTCCTATAATGTTGTTGAGCGCTCATTACTATGAATGACACTAAATTTTTCGAGAATAATCTACGATGTGTTTTTGAAAAATTGGCAACTAAAAGTCCGTAACTTTCAAGAGAGAGCTCGGATTGCTTTGATATTTTCGCAAATGACTTTATGACGAGTAATGACTTAAATTTTCATAGGCGGGACCGGACTGGGTTGACCCTCGTCCGTGGGTCCCGCGACCTTCTATGTTGGTTCTAATAACCTATTTTTGAAAGAATCCAATCTGACTATCTCCCGACCCCCGAGTATGATTACTTATTTATCTGTTGAGTTTGAAATAAGGATTTTTGTGCTTATGACTTTGATACGTGAATATGGCTTCGGAAGTTCGGTTTGATATATTCAGAGGATATTCGGAAGGAAATACGATTTGACTCTTGTTTTGGATTACAAATGATGGTTCGTTTGATTAACCTATCAAGTCTTTGAAAATATTTTAAACTGTATTTGGTTACTCACGATTTTGTTTGTGCGTTCTGTTGTTACATTTGCCGGGTTCTGGCCGCGGTATGTGTATATGTGATATTACCGCTAGGTTCCTGGTCGCGGTACGTGTATATGTGATATTACCGCTGGGTTCCCACAGCGCGGTATGCGTATATGTGATATTACCGTGGGTTCCCCGGCCGCGGTATGCGTACGTGTGATGTGTGTGTATGTGTATGTGTATATGTGGTATGTGTGATATTGACCGCTGGATACTTGACCGCGGTATGTGTGATATTGACCGCTGGATGCTTGACCGCGGTGTGTGTGTATATGTGGTATGTGATATATGATAACATGATGGTATGATGATTGTTTACTCATGTTTCTAAGTCCCACGATGATTCGGATATGATATGGATATGCACGAATTAAGTTTTAAAAGTAAGTCTTGTGGGTTCGTATTGCACTATTTTTCGTACTACTTACTTCGGTTATGATTTCGTTTTTTGTATTTTCGGCTTTGCATACTTAGTACATATTCCGTGCGACCCCCTTTTCTTCGGGGGGGTACGTTTCATGCGCACGAGTACCCGCGAAGGAGTAGATGATGTTAGCGAGGAGATGTTCCGGCGGGATTGGCGACTCCATTTCTCGAAGTCTTTGAGTCGAGTGCGTTTGTGTGGTATACGAGATGTTGTGTAGAGACTTTGCGGAACGGTGTCGTGTGTGTGATATACCGAGTTTTTGTAATCGGCTATGTAGGCCGATATATTATTATGCATTATGTTACGATTTGTTGTGACTACGGATTTTGTTTGATTTGAAAAGATGAAAGGCATGTATGTTTTCCGAAAAATTTTCACCCTTGCTTATGTTATGTTTTGTGGACCCGCATGGCTATGAGTATTATGAAAGTCCGGGTTCGCTCGGCCCTAAGTAAGGGTCGGGTGCCCGTCACGCCTTATCGGATTAAGGGTGTGACAAAGTGGTATCGAAGCCGGCTTCGTCCTAGGGTTGTACTCATCAAAGTCGTATCCGATAGAGTCTTGTTTATGGTGTGTTGCGCGCCACATTTATAAACAGGAGGCTACGGGGCATTTAGGATGGTTACATTTCTTTTCATCTGCGAGATCGTGCCATGGAGAGCCAAGTCATAAGGAGATGGGACTCGCTTTTCTTTTGTGATTGCGGCAAGAAGAATGTTTTTGCTAGAAGGAAGTGATTGATGATGTTTAAGTCACAAAGTACGCAGGTAAGCAAAGGTATGAAGATGTATGTTGGCAAAGATATGGGACTTACGATCGAAATACAAGTTGAAGACTAAAGGGGGAAAGTAAATAAGAAAGTGTAACGGACCATACTTGAGTTGGGCATACGAGGTATGTTTATCATTTGTATACTGTTGATGATATTGGGAGCCCTGTGTGGCTGCGATATTATTATAGCCCGTACTTCGTGCGTTCGGACATTTTGTGATAGTCGTGGAATGTTGGGAAGTAAGATTATTTTCCAAATGATTTGAATGTGTAAGCGGGTTATGAATATTGTTTACGAGTATTATTAGTATGGAAATGTTGAGAAAGACTAGGGGCGAAAAGGAAAATTCGTAAAATGGTTCATGGTGATATTGTAAAAGGCTAGGGGCAAAATGGTCATTTCATTAAGTATTCAAGAAGTTTCATGAAAAGGGCCATGTGGCCGAAAAAAATAGGGGGAGGAAGAGATGACAAAATAAGTCATCTTTGTGGAATTTTAAGAAACTTCAAGACAAGAGGCGTGTGTTCTTTTATGATTGAAGGAAGCTAAATATATATATGACTTATTAGTCATAATTCTCATGAAAACTCTAGAGAATTTGGAGAGAAAGAAAGAAAGAAAGAAAGAAAGAAAGAAAGAAAAAAAAAAAAGGAAGAAGAGGATTCGGCCAAGCAAGGCCAAGAGGGAGTGAAGGAGGAAAATATTTTTCTTCAAGTATTCCCATCAATTGGAGGGTCCTCTATGACATGGAAGAGTTGTTGGAGCAAGTAGAACGCATATTCTTACAAAGTTATAATTTTAGCCAAGTGAAGAATTAAAGGAAAAAGGTAAGGTTTCATGTAACTCTTTTGTGTGTTGTGGATGGTTTTTATATGTGGTTGTATAGAAAAATGGATGGAAAACATGAAAACATGCAAATGGTAATGTGGCCGTGTGGTGTGTGACTATGGGTGAATGCATGTGTTGTGTTGGATTGATTTTAGGTAGTATGTTGTTTGTTGTTATAATATATGAAAAAAAGATGAGAATTTATAGAAATAAGCATGTAGTGTGTGTCGGCATGTGGTTGTTATTGGAATGTTAAGAAAGGAATGAAAATTTATGAAAATATGCATATGTGTGTGTTGGCCGAATGGTATAGGTAATGAAAGGGTGTGGTAAATTGATTTTATTTAGTATTTTAGTTGTTGTATTGTGAATTTCATGATGAAAAACGAAGGTCTAATGGTTGGAAATGAAATGGAAATTGGTTATGGGTTATTGGAGAAGTCAATGTAATGTTGGCATGGTTCCTAGTATTTACATGAATATTATTGTTAATGTGTGATGGTTATATTTCATGAGTATGGAAGGAAGGAAATGTTGTTGGATTATGTAAAAAGAGCTACTAATGTTGGAATGCATGTTGAATGGATTGTTGATCTTGTTGGCACAATTGTTGGTATTGTTAATAATTTGGCCGGGTTGAATTCCGGGATTGTTGTTGATCAAAATTGGCCAAGATAGATTCTTGGGGATGGTGTATTTACGGGGGAAATGCTGCCAAAATTTCGGCGGATTTCCAAAGTGTTGCTTTAAAGAATCAACTCCTAAATGCCCTAATTAATGTTTGGGTGAATGTGACCAACTTGTAGATTTTGGCGGATTTGGGACTTGAATTTGGAGTCGCAAGCGAAGCAGAAAAGGTATGTAAGGCTTACCTCTTCTTTCTTTGGCATGTCGTAGATGTAATAGGCTTGAATACGTGTCTCGGGGACCACTCTAATTCTAGAAATCCGAGCTTGAATTTGACTACTATTCATTCAAAAAGAATTGAATTAAATGCTTATGAATAGTTGAAAGAATTGTCTAAACACACTAGAACTTGCATGAATAGGATCCGTTTACCCTAAAACTCTCTCTAAGTCTTGTCATGAAACGTATTATAATAAATTGTGTACGCCGCCTCATTTGACTCGAGGTGGGCCCACTATTCCCTAATTTCTTCCTATGGCTCCATTTGGCTTATTTCCGTATTGCAGTTAAAGGAAACTTTTGGACATCATTCCGACCACTGAATAATAGTTGTTTTAACTAATCCCTCGATTCCAAGGCATGATTTTCTTCATGAAAGTTCCTAAATGTTTTCCAAAGCATTCATTTTTCTCCAAATCCAAGTTGTACGGTTTTGAAAGTTTTCATAACTAAAGCAATGACTATGATTCTATGATGACAAAGATGATGCTAAGTATGAGAAAATGTCTATGACACGATATGCTACGATATGATACGATATGCTATGACATGATACGATACAATATGATAGGTTCTACGTTCTCTTAATGTTATTCTCCGTTGATAGTCTCGCCTTATGATTATCGTTCCTCCAAGGTGAGACATGACAACCATGATTATTCCATAATATAATCGGAGGTTACTGACCTTACGTCACTCGATGAGAGTTATAGCTTTTCTTTGGGCTCTCTCTTGCTCTTCTATGATATATATATGTATATATATGTACATGGGGAAGATGGGGAAAAGGGCAGAGCGCTATAGACGATGGGATGTATACACGGTACATGTAGCCGTATTTGACTGGATATCATCCCGGACGCGGGATGCCCTTGACGCGGGATGCCCGACGCGGATATATATATATATATTATTAAATGGATCGGTACACGCCTCGGCAATACTACATGCTCTATTTTCTATATATATGAAAGAAATGTTTTTCAAAGACAACCTTAGCATGCATGGCATCCGCCCCGGGGGCACTCGGATGCACGAGTTACTCCGCTTATCCGAGGGATATGTTCTACGTTTCCATGCAGTTATTGTTCACATGTACAGGTTATTCCTTTATCTCATGATATGATATCCCGTTGTTGTTCATGCTTATATCTCTTACTATGTTGCTACTCCTGCCTTACATGCTCAGTACATAGCTCGTGCCGACCCCTCTTCGGGGGGCTGCGTTTCATGCACTATGTGCCCATGAAATCGAAACTAAATAGAAGATGCCCGGCGGAGTTGGTAACTCCACTTGTCCCGGAGTCTTTGCCGAGTACGAGTATATGTGCCATGATGATTTGTTCGGAGTTAGAGAGACTTTGCGTTCGAGTCGTGGGTATTGGGTTGTCGGTGCGTAAGCGGCTCCAACGAAATACTAAATATGTTATTATGTTTCGTGTCATGAGTCTTATATGATGTCGGATTTTACTTATTGAAAAAAAAAATTCTATGTATTCATTTCTAACTGATTCATAAGTTCATATGTATAATAAGAGTCAGCGGGTTCACTCGGCTCCGAATATGGGGTCGGGTGCCCATCACACCCTAGTAAGACCGAGGTGTGACAAAGTGGTATCAGAGCAGGTCGGTCTAAGGGTTGTCTGCAAAGTCGTGTCCCATGAGAGTCTTGTTTATGGGTGTGGAGCCGGCCACATTTATAAACGAGGAAAAGGCATTTAGGAATTGTTGACCTTATTCTTTTCGTGATCGTGCAATAGAGCCAAGTTATAAGAAATGAGACTTTCCTATATAAGCCAGATATGCGATGAAAAATGGCCAGTCACAGAGGTAAGTCCGGATAATTGTTACGTACTTGAACTAGGAAGTCTCCGGACGGTTGGAATATGCCATGTAGCCGTATGTTACGTAGTATTGTCGATATTTGCCGTGTACAGGTATGAATAAGTAGGAGTATACAAGTATGAATAAGTAGGAATGATAGAGGAGGTTAGCAATCTTAAGGTACGTCTAAGAGGAAGAAGCGCGAGAAAAGAAATATGATAAACCGTCGTAAGCGAGGTGCGATGTTCCGAAAAAGGTTATGGATTTGGCATGGCAATAAAGGAGAAATACTACCCTCGGGAATGCGGAGTCCCCGGGACGGGGAGTAGTCACACACGCAAGTGGGAGGTGAATATTCGGAGCTAAAAAGGGCAAAATAGTAATTACAAAGAAAGGACGTGTTACGAAAATGTTCCGAGATTGGTAAGACTTCGACTTGCTCCAGAACATGTAATAAAGGTCATACGAGGAAGTGGACGCGAAAATATCGGCATTAAGGCACGAATTCCGGTGAATTTTTGGGTTAAACGTGCTCAGGTGGGAGCAACTCTATGATGGGTGACCCCCTGGGAAGTTGGCAAGAAATACTATAAATTGAGATACAAGAGACAAATGAAAAGCTAGGGTAGTCTAAGGAAAACTAGGATATACGGGATGGTTGGAGACTATAGGAAGACGCGTAGGACGAGGCAAACTAGATCGGTGAAAAAGACAGAAAGTGCATTACAGCCTTGGAATTAGGATAGGCTTGAATAGTGGTTGGAGGTATTTTGTGGCTAGTCGATAGTATATATATGTATGAATGTGTAGGATATCCCACGCATGATTGTATCGGTGGACATGTCCCAATCGAAGCTACGATATAAAAAGTATCAACCAGCAAAGAGTGCGAAAGATCGAGTAACCGCAAGAATAAATAGTACAAGTGTTGCAAAGTAAGCTATTATTATTTTGCTATAAGGTTAAGATTGGAGGTTCTAGTATAACGATATTTGGAAAAGAAGGAGAGTGAGTAGATGGAAACGAAGAGATTAAAGTGGCGGAAGAAGGTGAAAGGTAAGGAACCTCAGTAAAGAAAGCATAGGTTTGCAATGATGTTAAGGTGAGGAATAAGGCATCAACAAAGACTTTATAAAGGACTGTTGCCATATAAGGAACCCCTTAAAGGGGGGGGGGGGGGGGGAGAAGATATTATAGGCCTAAGTTCCAAAGAAGGAAGCTCATTAGTCTGGAGCCAGAATTTAAAGCATGTCGGCCCATCAAGAAATACATGAAAGAAGTAGAAACAAGTTGGTGCAGTGGATTAGGAAACCTATGGCACAGACATAAGGAGAATGGAGTGAGGAATAAGAAACGGGCTCGAAGAGAGGAACAACTATGAAACGGGACTCCCCCGAAGTGCTACGAGACCCCATAAGGTTAGTTGAACATTCGAGGACGAATGTTCTAAAGGGGGGGAGGATGTTATAGCTCGTGCGTTCGGACATTTTGTGATAGTCGTGGAATGTTGGGAAGTAAGATTATTTTCCAAATGATTTGAATGTGTAAGCGGGTTATGAATATTGTTTACGAGTATTATTAGTATGGAAATGTTGAGAAAGACTAGGGGCGAAAAGGAAAATTCGTAAAATGGTTCATGGTGATATTGTAAAATGCTAGGGGCAAAATGGTCATTTCATTAAGTATTCAAGAAGTTTCATGAAAAGGGCCATGTGGCCGAAAAAAAAGGGGGAGGAAGAGATGACAAAATAAGTCATCTTTGTGGAATTTTAAGAAACTTCAATACAAGGGGCATGTGTTCTTTTATGATTGAAGGAAGCTAAATATATATATGACTTATTAGTCATAATTCTCATGAAAACTCTAGAGAATTTGGAGAGAAAGAAAGAAAGAAAGAAAGAAAGGAAAAAAAAAAAAAAAAGAAGAAGAGGATTCGGCCAAGCAAGGCCAAGAGGGAGTGAAGGAGGAAAATATTTTTCTTCAAGTATTCCCATCAATTGGAGGGTCCTCTATGACATGGAAGAGTTGTTGGAGCAAGTAGAACGCATATTCTTACAAAGTTATAATTTTAGCCAAGTGAAGAATTAAAGGAAAAAGGTAAGGTTTCATCTTCTTTTGTGTGTTGTGGATGGTTTTTATATGTGGTTGTATAGAAAAATGGATGGAAAACATGAAAACATGCAAATGGTAATGTGGCGTGTGGTGTGTGACTATGGGTGAATGTACATGTGTTGTGTTGGATTGATTTTAGGTAGTATGTTGTTTGTTGTTATAATATATGAAAAAAGAAGAGAATTTATAGAAATAAGCATGTAGTGTGTGTAGCATGTGGTTGTTATTGGAATGTTAAGAAAGGAATGAAAATTTATGAAAATATGCATATGTGTGTGTTGGCCGAATGGTATAGGTAATGAAAGGGTGTGGTAAATTGATTTTATTTAGTATTTTAGTTGTTGTATTGTGAATTTCATGATGAAAAACGAAGGTCTAATGGTTGAAAATGAAATGAAAATTGGTTATGGGTTATTGGAGAAGTCAATGTAATGTTGGCATGGTTCCTAGTATTTACATGAATAATATTGTTAATGTGTGATGGTTATATTTCATGAGTATGGAAGGAAGGAAATGTTGTTGGATTATGTAAAAAGAGCTACTAATGTTGGAATGCATGTTGAATGGATTGTTGATCTTTGTTGGCACATATGTTGGTATTGTTGTTAATAATTTGGCCGGGTTGAATTCCGGGATTGTTGTTGATCGAAATTGGCCAAGATAGATTCTTGGGGATGGTGTATTTACGGGGGAAAATCTTGCCTAAATTTGAGACAAAGTGTTGCTTTAAAGAATCAACTCCTAAATGCCCTAATTAATGTTTGGGTGAATGTGACCAACTTGTAGATTTTTGTTACATCCGGCAATTTTGCGTATTTGGAAAACTTGGAATTTACCTTGACTTGTAAGGAATGAGGTCAAGTTTGGATTTTTCTTAGTATGTGTACGTCGGTTATGGAAGTTTGAATGCGGAAGCCATGGAGAAGGCGTAAGGGCAAATTTGGAATTTTGGAAATTTGTTTCGCAAGTACAAAACAAGAATTATAAGGAATTGGGCTCAAAGAAAAACAAGAGAAATTAAGGCCCAATCCATATAGTGGCCGGCCATGGTGCCATAAAATAGCCAAGCCCATGATTAAATTGTCATGTGATGATCATGTGCTTTAATAATATAAGGAGCTAGCATGTAGAATATTCAAGAAAACAAAAGAAAAATCAAGAAGAAAAGAGAAAGGCCATTCGGCCGAATGAGAAAGAGAGAAAAGAAAGAAGAGAAAATTCTTGGAGCTTGATTGTTGATTCAAAAACTTGGTTCTTCTTGGATTCATACTAAGTTCAAGGTGCTCTCCAAGTTGGTATAACTTTTAAGGCAAGGAAGTGATTCTTTTGGCAAGGAGAATTCATTGGAAGAAGGTAAGAATCTCATGTTTTCTTTTAAGTTATGGAAGATTTATGGATGTTAGAATAAGTGGAATTGCATGGAAATTATGGAATTGTGATTGTGTGTGTTAGCCGTGCATGTGTGTGGGTGTGTTGTAGCCGTGGAACATGGTAGTTGTATGAAGGAAAATTGTTAAACTTGTTAGTATGTTGATTATGTTGTTATGGTCTTATGAAATAAATGAGAAGTATGAAGAATTTGTGTGTTGTGAGTGTGGTGTGGAGGCCGTGTGTGTGTGTGTATATGTCTGTAGTGTGCATGTGCATGGTTGTGTATGGTGTGTGCGTGTAGTGTTGTATAAATGAAATGAGTTGAATTTTTATGTTACATTCTAGTTGTAGTTTTGGTAGAATTTATATTGGAGATGGAAGTTGAATAAATTGGGTTGAAGTTGGAAATATGTAAGTTGGTAGTGAGCTATGAAAAGGGTGGAATAAAAATGAATTGTCTTGTTTGATAAGTTAGTTGTGTTGTGATGATTTTTATAACATGAATAAAGGTTTAATGGGTGGAGTTAGTATTAATTTGAAAGTATGAAGTCGAAATGAGAATTATGGCATTACGTTGGAAAGTAAGCATATTGTGTTGGTTGTTATTGTTGTTGGTCGTTGTTGGCTTGTTGTTGGTTAGTTTGAGCCGAGTTGAATCTCGGGGGTGTCATATTTATAGGGGAGGTGCTGCCGGAATTTCGGTAGTCAAATGCTTAACCAAAGTTGAAATGTTAACTTGCATGAATAGTAACTGGTAAAGGTGACCATTTGCAGATTCTTGACGAAACAGGAATCGAAATTGGACGAGCGTAAGGCACAACAAAGGTATGTAAAGCCTTCCTTATCTTTCTTTGGCATGTTCTAAGTGTAATAGGCTTGGAGGCGAGCCTTGATTGCACTTCCGCGTCTTATAATCTAAGATTGAAAATAGCGCTAAATCGTTCAGTAAGATTGAACCTGCTTCTTCACAAATTGTCGTCAAAATGATTCATATGTACGAAACCTTCTCAAATGAGCCTGGTTTGTCCCAACCGCTTATAAATGATTTTATAAAGTCTATGATCCATAACGTACGCCTGCCGCCTCAATTTGACCCGAGGTGGGCCCACAGAATCCGAGACCTCTTACTGTGGCCTTGTTTGACTAGTTCCTACTCAGTCTTAAAAGAAATTTCTGATAAATGCTCCGTTGTCAATGATAAGTGTGACGAGTCCATAATATGTTGTGATATGTGTTATGATTCTTAAAGTATGATTTGATATGACAATCGTGCCATCCCCAAAGAGAACATACATGTGTACTACGTCGACGTTCGACTTCTTCAAACGATCCGTCATCCTTTGGAATCATTCTGTTTGAGAAACATGAACATTCCCGATTATCCCACCGAATCCTGATATATGTTTGTTACGAACGAACACTCGAAAGTACTATTTGGACATAATCCGTCGTGACGTTCGGACGGTACGTGTTATGATTTATTATTTGATTTGATTATTGAGTACGGTCTTATACGCATATGTTTTACGCACTACTCGTTCGTGCAAGTGATGATATGTCTATTCACTGAGCCCGGGCCAGGACATGTTCTCGTGCGCACTTCCTTGCATTATTCACCGAGTCCCTCGTACTCGCGGGTCGGGACACGTTATCTGTATGTGATTATGATATGATGATACGGGGATGGTGGCCGGGATGGCACATGATTACTATTCACGAGACCCGCAAAGAGAGGGCCGGGACACGTTATGTATACATGATATATGATTCTAACATGCATGATTCCATATTACTGAGTCCCTTAATAAAGGGCCGGGACACGTTATCTGTACATATGATATATGATTTTGCCATGCATGATCTCACCTACCGAGTCCCTTATCCGAGGGCCGGGACACGACATATGTTCATATGATGTCACATGATCTGATATGCATCACTTACCTTTTGGCACTATGTTTTCTGAGGTCTCGGACAAGGTATTACTTTTGTACTTCGGACTCTGACTATAGCTTCGTACGATTTCCATGTATACGTACTCCTATCCTTGACTATGAATATACTTATTACTTTTCCGCTTTGCATACTCGGTACACTTTCCGTCATCCCTGTTCTTCGGGGGCTGCGCTACATGCCCGCAGGTACAGACGCGCCGCGTGATACGCCGCCAGTTTAGGACATCGGTTTGCTGTCTGAAGAGCTCCCTTTGATCCGGAGCTGATACTTTTGGTATATATCTTCTGTTGTTTGTCTGCTTTGTACATATGGTTATTTGGGTACGGCGGGGCCCTGTCCCGTCTTCTGATTCTGTTCCGTATGTTAGAGGCACCGTAGACATGTTTGTGGGTTGTGGGATGTCCTTTGTTCGGGTAAGTGAGTACGAGCTTTGTGATACGAGCATTTACGTTTACTATGATAGCCCTAACGGCTTATGTACAGGTTTAAGTATGTATATATGTATATGTAGGTTCGTGCGACGTATTTTATATCTGTATGAATTTATGTATGTCTAAACGAGATTTAGCTAACTGGTACGCCAGATCTGTCAGGTAGGTGAGTATGGGTGTCCAGTTAGGACACCAGTCGCGGCCCACGGGGTTGGGTCGTGACAATTTTGGCGGATTTGGGACTTGAATTTGGAGTTGCAAGCGAAGTAGAAAAGGTATGTAAGGCTTACCTCTTCTTTCTTTGGCATGTCGTAGATGTAATAGGCTTGAATACGTGTCTCGGGGACCACTCTAATTCTAGAAATCCGAGCTTGAATTTGACTACTATTCATTCAGTAGAATTGAATTAAATGCTTATGAATAGTTGAAAGAATTGTCTAAACACCTAGAACTTGCATGAATAGGATCCGTTTACCCTAAAACTCTCATAAGTCTTGTCATGAAACGTATTATACGTAAATTGTGTACGCCGCCTCATTTGACTCGAGGTGGGCCCACTATTCCCTAATTTCTTCCTATGGCTCCATTTGGCTTATTTCCGTATTGCAGTTAAAGGAAACTTTTGGACATCATTCGACCCTTTGAATAATAGTTGTTTTAACTAATCCCTCGATTCCAAGGCATGATTTTCTTCATGAAAGTTCCTAAATGTTTTCCAAAGCATTCATTTTTCTCCAAATCCAAGTGGTACGGTTTTGAAAGTTTTCATGACTAAAGCAATGACTATGATTCTATGATGACAAAGATGATGCTAAGTATGAGAAAATGTCTATGACACGATATGCTACGATATGACACGATATGCTATGACATGATACGATACAATGTGATATGTTCTACGTTCTCTTAATGTTATTCTCCGTTGATAGTCTCGCCTTATGATTATCGTTCCTCCAAGGTGAGACATGACAACCATGATTATTCCATAATATAATCGGAGGTTACCGACCTTACGTCACTCCGATAGAGTTATAGCTTTTCTTTGGGCTCTCCTGCATGCTATGGTATGATATATATGTATATATATGTACATGGGGAAGATGGGGAAAAGGGCAGAGCGCTATAGACGCTGGGATGTATACACGGTACATGTAGTCGTATTTGACTGGATATCATCCCGGACGCGGGATATATATATATATATATTATGGTTAAATGGATCGGCTGCCGACGCCTCGGCAATACTACATGCTCTATTTTCTATATATATGAAAGAAATATTTTTCAAAGACAGCTTAGCATGCATGGCATCCGCCCCCAGGGGCACTCAGATGCACAGGTTACTCCGCTATCCGAGGATATGTTCTACGTTTCCATGCAGTTATTGTTCACATGTACAGGTTATTCCTTTATCTCATGATATGATATCCCGTTGTTGTTCATGCTTATATCTCTTACTATGTTGCTACTCCTGCCTTACATGCTCAGTACATAGCTCGTACTGACCCCTCTTCTTCGGGGGCTGCGTTTCATGCCGCCCGTGTGTGTACCCGGATAAGTGAAACTAGCATAGAAGACACCGACGGAGTTGGTAGGCTCCACTTGTCTGGAGTGCGCCGAGTCGAGTATATATGCCATGATGATTTGTTCGGAGTTAGAGACTTTGCAGACAGAGTCGTGGGTATTGGGTTGTCAGTCTGTAAGCGGCTCCAAAGATCGATATGTTATTATGTTTCGTGTCACGAGTCTTATATGATGTCAGATTTTACTTATGGAAAAAAAAAATTCTATGTATTCATTTCTAACTGATTCATAAGTTCATATGTATAATAAGAGTCAGCGGGTTCGCTCGGCTCCGAATATGGGGTCGGGTGTCCATCACACCCTAGTAAGACCGGGGTGTGACAGATATGATATGATATGTATATATGTATATTGGCCCTGTGAGGCATTGTTGGTATTTCTTGTGCACAGGTTTTGAGATAGTAAGAAATGCAAAGGAAACTCTCACAAGAAATTTTTCTAGAGATAAAAAGAGAATGAGATATAGGTTTGTAATATGACTTGAAAGGTCGTGCGAAATAATAATAGTATGACTAAGACAAGAGTACAGAGGAAAAGGATTGTGATGTATATGAATGTAGTGGCTAGACAGCTTGTGAGATATTAAGGATAAAGTTGATCAGAAATGGTAAAAGGGTTAAGAAGTGTTACACTATGAGATCGAATGCGAACGGGACAATGTGAGTATAATGAAGATTGTTGTGAAAATAAGAAAAGCTCAGTGGGAAAGTGGCCAAAGCTATGATGTGATTTATGTAGTTAGAATATAAAGGTAAGTGCGAAACGGAAAAAAAACAAGCTATGGAATGAGTATGGAAGGGTTTGAGTTAAAGATTAAGAGATGACATGAGAAAATGTGCCTAGAATGTTACAAGTTGAGTAAAGAGAATTACAAAAAGGAAAAGTTTAAATCGAGATTCTTAAGACCCTATACGATTAGTTGAACATTCGAGGACGAATGTTCTAAAGGGGGAAAGGATGTTATACCCCGTACTTTGTACGTTGGAATATTCTAAGTTGGTTGCGACGAGTTATGGACAAGACTTTTAATTTCCGGTTTTGTTTATTTTGTCTCAATGCATAAGTCGCATATTCATCTTTTGTTAGTATGAAGTGTTAAGGGTAAGGTTGGAATAAGGAAAAATTAGAGAATGAAAGTTGGAAGAATTTGGGACTAGAAATGAATTATGGAAAGTTGGCCAAATTCATAAAATTCAATAGCCATGTGGCCGGCCATGGCCACATGGTTGGCTATTATATGAAAATAGAAAGATGATCAAGTCATCTTCATCATCTCCTTTCCTAGAAATTTCAAGAAGCTTGGAGAAAGAAAAGAGGGGAAGGGTTCGGCCAAAGGAGAAAAAAATGAGAGACCAAAATTGATCATGGAAAATTATTTTCTTCAAACATTTCAATTCATTGGAAGGTCTAAACAATATGGAGTAAGTGTTAGAGCAAGTAACCAATCATGTTTGCAAGGACAAGTCCTAGCCGAATGAAGAACAAGTGGGAAAGGTAAGGATTCTATCTTCCTTCATGTGTTGTTGGTGATTGGTATGTGTGGTGATATATGGAAATGAATGAAGTTTATAAAAATATGGTGTTGTGTGTGTTTGGCCGTGTATGTATGGTTAGTGTAGAAGTGAAAAAAATAATGGTATTTAGCGTATTTGTGTGTTGTTGTGATATGTAGAAGCGGATAAAAATCATGAACCATTATATGTTGATGTGGAACCGTGAGCATGAGTTTGGCCGTGCATGTGTAGTGTGGAAAGAGAGTGAAGAACAAGTTTTATTTAGTGTGTTTTGGTTGTTGTCGTCATGAATGCAATGATGTAAATGAAGTTTTAATGATCCAAGTTGAAGCTATAATTATGTGGGCTATTTTAGGAGCCAATTTGGTCCTAATGTGTTTTCTTGAATTTAATATAATGATATTGTTAACGTGCGGATTGTTGGTGAAGTTTATGAATTTGGAAGGAAGAAATATGTTATGGTTGTTCATGTTGAGTTGGGAAGGTTTTGGGTTCTATGGCATATTATTTGGATTGTTTGAATATTTTTGCGGATTATTGGAAATGTTCTTGAATCGTGTTTGAATGGTTTTGGATTGGTATTTGAATATGCGGTCGTTGATGTTAGTTTGAATATATGAAGTTGAATTGAACATGCATGGAATATTGTCGAATCGTATGGAGAAGAATTAGTAATGTTAGAATGCGTTTTAATTCGATTATTGATGTGGTTGATGTTGTTGTTGGGTTGGTTGTTGCTATTTTGGCCGAGTTTAATTCTCGGGGATGTTGGATTTATAGGGGAGATGCTTTGCCCAAATTTTTGTAGATAAATAAGGGCTAAGAATAAACTTTTAAAGGCATGTGACTTATGTTTGGTAACTTTGACCAATTGTAGATTAAAAGCAAACGGGATTTGAGTTTAAGCGAGCATAAGGTGTGTGCAAGGTATGTAAAGCCTACCTTTCCTTCTTTTGGCATGTCCTAGTTCTACTAGATTAAGATTGGAACCTCGGGGTTAATTCTGCTCTTGGAAATCCGAGTTTGATTTTGCATACTATTCATTCGGTAAGCCGAACTATAATCCTTATATTTTATCAAAAGAATGCTTAAACCTTTGTAACTGTTGCAAACGTATCTGGATAAACTCCGAAACTTTTATGGATGGCTTTAGGGAGCCTAATGTTTGTAATTTATGTCCGCCGCCTCGACTCGACCCGAGGTGGGTCCGCAAGTCCCGAGACTTCCCTTATTTGGTTTGTTTGATTCATTTCCCGTACGATATGAGAAGGAAATGTTTGCCTATGACTCTAAGGTCCGTTTGAAATGTCCTATAATGTTGTTGAGCGCTCATTACTATGAATGACACTAAATTTTCCGAGAGATAATCTACGATGTGTTTTTGAAAAATTGGCAACTAAAAGTCCGTAACTTTCAAGAGAGAGACTCGGATTGCTTTGATATTTTCGCAAATGACTTTATGACGAGTAATGACTTAAATTTTCATAGGCGGGACCGGGTAGGTTGACGGCCTCGTCCGTGGGTCCCGCGACCTTCTATGTTGGTTCTAATAACCTATTTTTGAAAGAATCCAATCGACTATCTCCCGACCCAGAGAGTATGATTACTTATTTATCTGTTGAGTTTGAAATAAGGATTTTTGTGCTTATGACTTTGATACGTGAATATGGCTTCGGAAGTTCGGTTTGATATATTCTAGAGGATATTCGGAAGGAAATCGATTTGACTACTTGTTTTGGATTACAAATGATGGTTCGTTTGATTAACCTATCAAGTCTTTGAAAATATTTTTAAAGTTTGTATTTGGTTACTCACGATTTTGTTCATGCGTTAAACATTGTTACATTTCTTCTTTGGGTTCCTGGCCGCGGTATGTGTATATGTGATATTACCGCTAGGTTCCTGGTCGCGGTACGTGTATATGTGATATTACCGCTGGGTTCCTGGCCGCGGTATGCGTATATGTGATATTACCGCTGGGTTCCTGGCCGCGGTATGTGTATGTGTATGTGTATGTGTGGTATTGACCGCTGGATGCTTGACCGCGGTGTGTGTGTATATGTGGTATGTGATATATGATAACATGATGGTATGATGATTGTTTACTCATGTTTCTAAGTCCCCTGATGATTCGGATATGATATGGATATGCACGAATTAAGTTTTAAAAGTAAGTCTTGTGGGTTACACGTATTGCACTATTTTTCGATACTACTTACTTCGGTTATGATTTCGCTTTTTTGTATTTTCGGCTTTGCATACTCGGTACATATTCGTGCGGCCCCCTTTAACTTCGGGGCTGCGTTTCATGCCGCACGGGTACCCACGAAGAGGAGTAGATGATGTTAGCGGGAGATGTTCCGGCGGGATTGGCGAGCTCCGTTTCCTCGGTCTTGCAGAGGTACGAGTGCTTTTGTGTGGTATCTGAGATGTTGGTAGAGACTTTGCAAAACGGTGTCGTGTGTGCGTGATATGCCGGTTTGTAACCGGCTATGTAAGCGATATATTATTATGCATTATGTTACGGATTTGTTGTGACTACGGATTTTGTTTGATTTGAAAAGATGAAAGGCATGTATGTTTTCGAAAAATTTTCACCATTTGTGCTTATGTTATGTTTTGTGGGCCCGGTATGGCTATGAGTATTATGAGTCGCGGGTTCGCTCGGCCCTAGGTAAGGGTCGGGTGCCCATCACGACCTATCGGATTAAGGGTGTGAGAAAGTGGTATCGGAAAGCGATTCGTCCTAGGGTTGTACAAAGTCGTGTCCGGTAGAGTCTTGTTTATGGTGTGTTGCGCGCCACATTTTATAAACAAAGAGGCTACGGGAGGGCATTTAGGATAGTTACTCTTCTTTCATCTACGAGATCGTGCCATAGAGCCAAGTCATAGGAGATGGGACTCCTTACGATTTGTGATTGCGAGTCGAAGAATGTGTTTGCTAGAGAAGGAAGTGTTATACCTCGCATTTCGTGCGTATTCGGAAAAAATTGGAAATAATACGGAATGTTAAGAATAAGGCTTTAAGTGGATATTATTTAATGTGCATGTTATTCTTGAGGAAATATTGACGTGGGAATATTAAAGAAGCGTAAGGGCAAAATGGTAAACTTGGAAATTAGTCCCGTGAATTTCCGAAAACGACCCATCGTCACTTGGGCCTAAGGAACCAAGTGAAAAAAATTGGAGAAAAATTAAGGCCCAACAACTTAAGGTGGCCGGCCATTTATGAAAGCTTGGCCCAAGATCATTTAATGATCATGTGCATGGCATATGACCAATTAAATTATTTGAGATCAAACCTTCAAAGAAAATTCAAGAAAACAAAAGAAATCAAGAACACAAAAAAAAAAAAAAAAGAGCATAGAGGTGTATTCGAAAATTTGAACATGAGGAAAATTCCATCTTCCAAAACTTGATTCCAAAATTATTTCCTTGTTGTTTTTAGTACTAATTCAAGGTCCCTTGTCGACTTAGCGTAGTTGCTTCGGAGGATTGAGCCTTGGTTTCATTGGTTGGGCAAGTTGTTTCATTGAAGAAGATTGAAGAAAAAGGTAAGCATTCAATCCTTTAATTTATGTTATGATGATTTGGTTGTGTTGTAGTGCATGGAAACGAGTTGAGAACATAGAATTATGGAAGTTGGCATGATGGAAATGAACGCATGTTGGTGGCCGAATTTATGGTTAATATGTAATGTGATTACGTTAAGTTTTATGTTGAATTATGACTATGGATATTGTAGAAATTGCATTGGAAAGAGAGGGAAAGACGGAAAAAAACTTATTGAAGTGGAATATAGCTTGTGGCCGTGTGCCACAAGCCAATGTCTTGAGGAACTCATTTTGTTTAATACGTTAGTTGCGTCGCTTTGATCTTTATAGTGTGTATGAATGTTTAACGATTAAAGTTTAGCGTTAGAATTGTATATACGCGTTATAGGGAAATATATGAGTTGGACATAGTTGATGTGTAACTATGGGAAGGCACTGTCGAAGTGTTAGTTATGATGATTGTTGATGAATTTGATAAACGATAATATGCGATGAACATGTTAGTTGAAGAATGTGATTCTTATTGATGTCTTGTGTTGTTGGTTTGGTTGTCGTTGGTATCTGAGCCGAGAATGATTCTCGGGGCGTCATATGTTTAGGGAATCTTTGCCGAAATTTCGGTAGCCCAATATTAGGCTAAAGTTGAAATTTGAACTACATGAAATAAGGCAAGAAGCCATTTCGTT
>NW_026713965.1:0-25867 GCF_029784015.1 Lycium ferocissimum | reverse complement strand
GCCTCTTTTGATTCATCGACATTCGTTGTTTAGAACAAGAACTACAAGACCTTATATGCTTCCCGAGCCTAAATCCCGGGATTTCACTTGATTTGGGCTAAAAAAAATTATGGGGGAATTTGGGAGAATGTTCTGGGGGGTTAGGGAAGGTTTGGGGAGGTGGTTGAATGAAAATAAGGGGTAAATCCCCTTTATATATTGTTCTAGGGTCGGTTTACACCGACCTAGAACTTATTGCGCACTGTAGCGCACGTGTCTGCTCTGCCAGCCTAACTTTTAATGTCCATAATTCTCTACTCTGATATTGTATCGACAAGCGGTTTGTTACGTTGACTTCAATTTAGGCTTTTGTTTTACTTCAAAACTCTTTATACACTAAAATTTATTCTTTCCCCCAGCTGGCTCATACTTTTATGTTCAAAATAACGCTCATCTTTTTTCCAAAGTCATACTAACTCAATTCCTTCCACTCAATTCCTTATAGGACCTTTCGGAATTCCTCATATGCATCCTTTACTCATAAAATGTACTTAATTATGCTTCATCCGTTATACTCCAAAGTTGTTTTACTTAGCCATAGTTCAACATACTTATGCTCAAATTTGATAAGTGCTTCTCCGCAAGTATGGGGTGTTACAAATTGCTCGGTAATTGTCACACCCTTAATCCGATAGGGTGTGATGGGCACTCGACCCTTACCTAGGGCCGAGCGAACCCGCAGACCTTCGTAATACTCGTAGCCATACCGGGCCCTTAGCCAAATCAAAAATACATAATGAAATTTTTTCAGAAAACAAGCATGCCTTACACTTTTTTTTTTTTGCATCAAATAAAATCTGTAACATATAAAACTTATAACACAATGCATTATAATACATCGGCTTACACAGCCGCGTACACAACCGACATTACATACCCACGACACTGTCTGCAAAGTCTCTAACATAGAGCATGAAACCATAACGAGTATATATCTTGACTCGGCTACAGCTTTCGCGAGGAAAATGGAGCTCGCCAATTCACATTTTGGAACATCTTACTGCTAATATCTTCGGCTCGCTGCCCGGTGTACACACGCGGCATGAAACGCGACCCCGAAGAAGGGGGGGGTCAGTACGGAATATGTACTGAGTATGTAAAGCACGGAATACAGGAAACGAGATCATAACCGAAATAAGGAGTACAGAAAATGTACATAATAGTCAGAATACCGAAGTATATGCCTCCGTAATACAAATAATGCATAAGGGGTACAGAAGGCAGGTATACTAACCAGAATGCTCAAAACACTTAGCTTTCTTTTGAAAAACATTTACGTCGTATATATAAACATGAATATATAGTAAATAGAGCGATATCTCTAAACCAATGTGGGATTCGCCTAAACCAATGTGGGATTCGCCTAAACCGCGCGGAATTTTACCTCGCCCTTTGGGTTTGCCCCCACCACGGTTTGCCCTGCACCGGCTCCGAAACCGACGGATCATAGTCCCGGACTTCAAAATCACGTATCATATGTATAACTTATGCGTGTCCCGGTCCTCTAGTGGGGACTCGGTAAGCGAGATCATTATATTGTCATATCATTACATTAAACGAAAATCATATCAAATTATCACATTAAAACATGTATAATAATCGGAATATCAAAATGCTTGCGAGTTATCATAGCAAATCATGCATCGAGGGCTCTTAGAACGGATGGTCGCCCGCATTATCAGTTGGCGCCACACCACATCATACTCCGAAGTTTTCATATCTGGACCCGTCACACAATACATCGCCCTACCACGGTAAACCGGCGAGATCATACGCGGAAGTTTCGGAGACATCATAACACACATTATCCTATAACCATTCCCGGCCAAGGGGCTCGGCGTACCGGACACGTCATACTCCGTAAAATACAACATACTTCGCATTGGGCGCACGATAACCGGCCCCGGGACTCGGTGAAGGAAGTCATAATAGTGTGCACGAGCGAGTCGTGAGATCTACATGCCATTCAAACATTTGTACGGATTCCGTATAATAATCAAACAATTTATCATTTACAAGCCAATAGCATTAGTCGTATCAAATCCTTCCGAATGTTATTCGGAAACGCATCAAACAAAACTTTATTAATCATAGTTACGTACAAAATAATATACATACGGATTCATTTCATACATATACACGAGTTCCATAGAATACTCGGACAAATTTACAAATCAATAGTCATAGTTAAATCCAATTTCTTTCGGAGGTTACTCGGGACTTGTCAAATAAAACTTTAGGCATCATGGCTACTTATCGGAATAATATATATATACGAATTCTTATTTCGGACTTAACGGATAAATAAGTGATCACATACGGAAGTTCGGATTGTTAACTATATTAAGTTCTTTTAATAAGTCGTTAGAACTATACAACGGAATATCTTGCGGGCCCACGGACAAGTATCCAACCGGCAAGAGCCCGCCTATGAATGTCGGGGATGTTATAATCTTAGGGCTAACCTCCTACGGACATATCGGAGCGATCCGAGCCCATATGTGAAAGTTACGGACGTTCGTAGTTTCAAACTCTTTTATGAACAAAACTTTCCATGCATAATCATTTTTAATCATACAAAGGCATAAGAATCACAATTTGACTACATTATAAATACGGATATCAAGGAACAAATAAGAATCAATGACATGCTCGGATCGCGGGAATAGAATTACCTCGGGATCATATCATAGCCTATTCATACTAAGACATGCCAAAGAAAGAAAAGTGAGCTTTACATACCTTGGCCGCCCTCTAAGCTAATCAAACTTTCGTCTCGGCTTCTCACGATCCACAATAATGTCATAAGATATCCGACATTAGCCATAAGCATTGGAGAAGTCGATTCCAAGTCTTCACTTTATCCACAAAAATTTGGCGGCATCTCCCCTATAAATCCATCAACCCAGAAATTCAACTCGGCCAAATCAACAACAACCATACCAACAATCATATTACCAACATTAAGAATCAATTCCAAACGCATTCTAACATTAACGATTCCTTTCTACATAGGTCGACAATATTCCATCTATTCAAATAAACTTCGTACATTCAAACTAACACCAATGATCATACGTTCAAATATTATTCCGAGGCCATTCAAACACGATTCAAGAACACCTCGGACAATCCATAAAATGTTTAAATCAGCCCATTCATCATACAACACTACGTGAAATCCTCCCCGTTCAACAAGGACAACGACAACACATTTCTACCTTCCAAATTCATGAACTACATCCACAATCCCATACACTACAACATGATCATTACAATTATGAGAAAACGTATTAAAATCATATTGACTTTCAAACAGCCCACAACAATTGCAACACCAACATAAGTCATTAAACCTTCATTTCACATTGTAGAATTCACAATACGACAACCAAATTATATCAAATAAAATTAGTCCACCTCTTCCCACAAACAGCCACCATTCGGTCAGCCCTCAACACACACAACTTCATTTTCATCCATTTCAACACATTACGACATGCTCAAAACGTCCATAACAATATCAACCAAGCACTAAATAAAATTTGTTCAACATGCCTTCACCAACAACATGCACACGGCTACACTTCAATACCCACATATTCATGATTTTCATTCATTTCCATATGCTACAATATCCACAAACCATGCATCACACATGGAAAATAAGATTGAACCATACCTTGTTCCTTCACTCCTCTTCTCGGCTAGGGTCATGAATCATGCAAACGGATGCCTTGCTTGCTCCACCAACTAGCTCATGTTAATAAGGACCTTTCACTTAGTAGGAAAACATGAAAAGAAAAATTTTCCATGATCAAAGTTGAGGGGCAAGTTTCGGCCAGCCCCTCTTTGGCCGAACTCCCTCTCCTTTTCATTCTTCAACCTTTCTTGAATTTTCTAGAGGAGAGAATGATGAAGTGTGGTCTCTCCTCTCATGACTCCTATATATATATATATAAATGTGGACATGACCATGCACATGGCCAAGCACATGGCCGGCCATGTGTTTTTTTTCTTCTTTTTTTTTTTTCCTTTTTCCTTTCCCTCCAAATTTCTTCAAATTTCTAGAATTTTCCAAGTGACAAAGGATGAACTCTTGCCTTGTCATCTTGTCCACATATATGTTTTTTTTGGTCACTAAGCATAAGATGGACACATGTTCTATTACATGGCTTGCAACAAGTGGCCAAGGCATAAGTGGGACCCACGGCCACATTGGCTTTTCCAAGAAGTCATGAACTAATAGAACTTCCAAATTCCACGTTTGCCCTCCATATTCCATGCCAATAATATTTACAAGCGACTTGCGCATTAACACAAGATCGGAAGATGGCCTTGCCCTTAACTCTCCGCAATTGTCTCGGGTCATTCCGACGTACAAAATGCGAGGTATAACATCCTTCCCCCCTTTAGAACATTCGTCCTCGAATGTTCAACTAGTCTTACGGGGTTTCATAAGCACCTCGGGGGAGCTCCCTTTTTATAGCTATTGCTGTCCTTCATACTATCTCTTAGGCTATCCAATACCATTCTCTTGTCATACTCTTTTTCTTCATACACATCCATTTTCTAGTGTCCTGTCATTCGAGGTTTTTGCAAGACTTCTCACACTGCCTCAAACACCATCCTAACTCTTATACACTTATTGTTGGTTTTCCGATCTCACTAACTTACTTCGGTGAGGGGGGCCTCATTGGTAGCCCAGACGTCCATACCAAACACACTATCGTATCAACTGTTATTATCCCACTCTTGCATTTCTCTCACCTTCCCCCTTTACAGGGTATGTTTATACCATTATCCATTCATGCTCTTTTCTCGCACACGAGAAATCTTATGCTACCTCTGTGTCGTTCAGAACACACTACTCTTACATAGTCCTTTTCTCATTTCCAAAACGTATTCTGTTCGTTCACATTTTATCCGTATCATCCCAGTCATTTTCTAGCATTCATTACTCGCCTTGTTCCTCGTCTTTCTATAACTTGGCCTTTCCCGTCCCATCACTTATAGCACTCGTGTCCCCCGTTACACACGTCTTAACCTATTACTATACCGTTGTCCCGCTTCCTTTTATTTCCTCTTCCCGTTAACTCCTTTTCTTCACCGACCTGATCCGGCCCGTTCTACGCGTCCTCTTAAGGTTTCTGGTCACCCTGCATACTCTAATTCCCCTTAGGTTACTCCAACTTCTCCTTTACTCCTTATGTCTAGATTTCATAAAATTTTCAAAATACTTCCCAGGGGGGTCACCCATCCTGAAATTTCCCTCACTCCAGCACGCTTAACTTTGAAACTTTGAGGAAATACGATGCTTTAGCGCCCGTATGATTGCGTCCACCTCACCGCACGACCTTCAGCACATAATATTGAGTAAGTCGGGGTCTTTAACATATTCCCGAAATGCCCTCACAACACATCTCACCGGCTGTCTTATCAATACGTTCCTATTCGTCACAATTCTTTTTCCTTCATAACCTCGTCTTAATCATGTCACTTTATCCAAACCTACCAGTCCTTTCAAAGTCATCTCTTTCTAAATCGTCTCCTAGCAGCACAAGTCCTTCCAAATTTCTTACTACCATATTTCCACCGACGTCTTATTTCCTAGGTCACTGCTCATTCCACAGTTAACTTATTCCTAGAGGGCAGCCGTACTTTACAGCTTAGTCAACTTTCATTGCTGCTATTAACATGACTTTTTCGAAATATCTTCCAAACTTATATCTCATTCTCGTATTATTTCCAGAAAAATTTCGGCAGAGTTTCCTCTGTATTTCTTACTATCCCAAAACCTACACGCAGGAGATACCAACAGTGCCTCACAGGGCCATCATCATATATACATATCATGTCATATCATATCGTATCATAGCCACACAGGGCTCTCAATATTCATAAAAGTCCGGAAATATTAGATTTACCTCATATACTCAACACGGCTATGCGTGTCACACTTTCTTGCTTACCTTCCTTTTCAGTTTTCAACTTTGCATTTCAATCGTATGCCAATACCATACTCAACATATATCTTCCGTACCTTTACTTACCTGCGTGCTTTATGGCTTCCAATATCGTCGGTCACCTTCCTCGACCGATTTTTCTCCTCGAAATCAAAAGTTAATATAAGAAATCCCATTTCCTATGACTTGGCTCTATGGCACGATCTAAGATATGAAAGAAGAGTAACCATCCTAGATGCCCCGTAGCCTCCTGTTTATAAATGTGGCCGGCTTCACACCATAAACAGGACTCTACCGGACACGACTTTGCAGACAACCCCTAGGACGAATCTGCTCGATACCAATTTGTCACACCCTTAATCCGATAGGGTGTGATGGGCACCCGACCCTTACCTTAGGGCCGAGCGAACCCTCGAATCTTATAATACTCGTAATCATGCCGGGCCCTTAGCCATAATAAATACATAATGAAAATTTTTCGAAAGTCAAATACTTTATATTTCATCTTTTCAAATCAAATAAAACTTGTAACATATGAAACTTATAATACAACATGTATAATAATACGACGGCTTACATAGCGCTACATAATCGACATCTTATACACACGACTGACAACGTACGCAAAGTCTCTAACATAATCATGAAACCATAACACAAACAATACGACTCGGCTACACTCGGAGAAAGTGGAGCTCGCCAATTCATTGGGAACATCTTACGCTGCTAATATCTTCGGCTCACCTAGGTGTACAACGCGGCGGAAAACGCGACCCCGAAGAAAGGGGGTCGGTACGGAATATGTGCGAGTATGTAAAGCATGGAATACGGAAACGAGATCATAACCGAAATGAGGAGTACGGAAAATGTACATAATAGTCGAATACCGAAGTACATGCCTCGCGTCCATACAAATAGTGCATAAGGGTACAAAAGACGGATATAATAATCGGAATGCTCAAAATACTTAGCTTTCTTTTGAAAAACATTTACTGTATATATATGTATATATAAATATAACATATCATAGTAGCTAACATTAACCGATGTGGGATTCGCCTAAACCAATGTGGGATTCGCCTAAACCAGCGCGGAATTTTGCCTCGCCACTGGGTTTGCCCCACCATTGGGTTTGCCCCACCACCGGCTCCGAAACCAACAAATCATAGTCCAGACTATCAAAATCACGTATCATATGCATACAAAACGTGTCCCGGCCCTCTAGTGAGGGACTCGGTAGCAAGATCATTATATGCAAATCGATTGTCGGAAAATCATATGCGAGTTACAGAAAACATGTATAATAATCTGAATATCAAAATGCTTACTGAGTAAATGCAAATCATGCTCGGGGCTCTTAGAACGGTGGTCGCCCGCTTTGTCGTTGGCGCCACACCACATCATATCATCCGAAGTTTTCATATCTCCGTATCCCCGTCACACAACACATCATATATACCACGGTACCCGACTCAATACTTCGGGGCGTTTTCGGCGTGCCGAACACATCATAACACCATTATCCTCGGTTCCGGCCAAAGGGGCTCGGCGTACCGGACACATCATAACACGTAAATATAACATAATGCGCACGATGAACCTCATCATACTTCGGCCCGGGACTCGGTGAAGGAAGTAACAATAGTGTGCACGAGCGAGTCGTGAGAAACTATATGCAATTTAAACATTCATGACCATATGCAATGTAAACATTTACCATAACGGAATAATCAAACAAATTATCACTTACAAGCCAATGGCATTAGTCGGATCAAATCTCTTCCGGATTTTACTCGGAAACATATCAAATAAAACTTTATCAATCATAGTTACGTGTCATAATCATATGCATACGGATTCTCATTTCATACATTTACACAAATTCCATAAAACAATCAAACATTATCATTTAAAAATCGAAGCCAATAGTCATAGTAAATCCAATTTCTTTCGGAGGTTACTCGGGACTTGTCAAATAGAACTTTAGCCATCATATTTACGTATCAAGAATCATATATATACGGATTCTTATTTCGGACTTAACGGATAAATAAGTAATCACATACGGGGGTCGGATTGTTAACTATATTAGGTTCTTTTAACAAGTCATCGAACTACAACGGAGAATGTCTTGCGGGCCCACGGACAAGTATCAACCGATCCGAGCCTGCCTTGGAACATTATAACCTTGATACGCTACAGAACCTCCTATAGACATATCGAAGCGATCCGAGCCTTCCTATGGAAGTTACGGACGTTCGTAGTTTCAAACTCTTTTATGAACAAATCTTTCCATGCATATTCATTTTTAATCATACAAAAGCATAAAGACCACAATTTGACTACATTATAAATACGGATATCAAGAAACAAATAAGAATCACGGACATGCTCGGATCGCGGGAGTAGAGTTACCTCGGGAATCATATCATAGCCTATTCATACTAAGACATGCCAAAGAAAGAGAGGTGAGCTTTACATACCTTGGCCGCCCTCTAAGCTAATCCAAACTTGCGTCTCGGCTTCTCACGATCCACAATAATGTCATAAGATATCCGACATTAGCCATAAGCATTGGAGAAGTCGATTCCAAGTCTTCACTTTATCCACAGAAATTTGGGCAGCATCTCCCCTATAAATCCATCAACCCCGAGAATTCAACTCGGCCAAATCAACAACAACCATACCAACAATCATATTACCAACATTAAGAATCAATTCCAAACGCATTCTAACATTAACGATTCCTTTCTACATAGGTCGACAATATTCCATCTATTCAAATAAACTTCGTACATTCAAACTAACACCAATGATCATACGTTCAAATATTATTCCGAGGCCATTCAAACACGATTCAAGAACACCTTGGACAATCCATAAAATGTTCAAATCAGCCCATTCATCATACAACACTACCCGAAATCCTCCAAGTTCAACAAGGACAACGACAACACATTTCTACCTTCCAAATTCATGAACTACATCCACAATCCCATACATTACAACATGATCTTTACAATTATGAGAAAACATATTAAAATCATATTGACTTTCAAAACAGCCCACAACAATTGCAACACCAACATAAGTCATTAAACCTTCATTTCACATTGTAGAATTCACAATACGACAACCAAATTATATCAAATAAAATTAGTCCATCTCTTCCACACAAACAGCCACCATTCGGTCAGCCCCTCAACACACACAACTTCATGCATTTCATCCATTTCAACACATTACGACATGCTCAAAACGTCCATAACAATATCAACCAAACACTAAATAAAATTTGTTCAACATGCCTTCACCAACAACATGCACACGGCTACACTTCAATACCCACATATTCATGATTTTCATTCATTTCCATATGCTACAATATCCACAAACCATGCATCACACATGAAAAATAAGATTGAACCATACCTTGTTCCTTCACCTCCTCTTCTCGGCTAGGGTCATGAATCATGCAAACGGATGCCTTGCTTGCTCCAACAACTAGCTCATGTTAATAAGGACCTTTCACTTAGTAGGAAAACATGAAAAGAAAAATTTTCCATGATCAAAGTTGAGGGGCAAGTTTCGACGTGGCCCCTCTTTGGCCGAACTCCCTCTCTTTTTCTTTCTTCAACTTTTCTTGAATTTTCTAGAGGAGAGAATGATGAAGTGTGGTCTCTCCTCTCATGACTCATATATATATATATAAATGTGCACATGACCATGCACATGGCCGGCCATGTGTTTTTTTTTTTCTTCTTCTTTTCTTTTTTTTTTCCTTTTCCTTTCCCTCCAAATTTCTTCAAATTTCTAGAATTTTCCAAGTGACAAAGGATGAACTCTTGCCTTGTCATCTTGTCCACATATATGGTTTTTTTGGTCACTAAGCATAAGATGGACACATGTTCTATTACATGGCTTGCAACAAGTGGCAAAGGCATAAGTGGGACCCACGGCCACATTGGCTTTTCCAAGAAGTCATGAACTAATAGAACTTCCAAATTCCACGTTTGCCCTCCATATTCCATTCCAATAATATTTACAAGCGACTTGCGCATTAGCACAAAATCGGAAAATGGCCTTGCCCTTAACTTTTCGCAATTGTCTCGGGTCATTCCGACGTACAAAATGCGAGGTATAACAGTAATCTGGACATCCTTTATAGGTACAAATCTGGAAGGGTCTCCAATGAACTTGCGTAGCATTGATACATGGAAAACTGGGGGGACTGACTCCAAGTCCGAAGGTAGATCTAACTTATAAGCCACTTGGCCTACCTCGCGTACAATCTTGTAAGGCCGAATATACCGAGGACTAAGCTTACTCTTTCTACCAAATCTCATCACACCTGTCATAGGTGACGCCTTGAAGAATACCCAATCATTAACTCAGAACTCTAAGTCTTGTCGATGATTATCTGCATAAGATTTCTGACGACTCTAAGTTGTCAATAATCGATCCTGAATAAGCTTGAACTTTTCCATGGCTTGATGAATCAAATCTGGCCCTATTAACTTAGTTTCTCCCACTTCGAACCACCCAACCGATGATCTACACTTGCGCCCGTATAAAGCTTCATACCGGGCCATTTGAATACTGGAATAATAACTATTGTTATAAGCAAACTCTAGAAGTGATAAGTGATTATCGCAACTACCTCCAAAATCTAACACACATGCCCGTAGCATATCCTCACGAGTCTGAATGGTGCGCTCCGCTTGTCCAACAGTCTGTCAATGAAATGATGTACTAAGACTCACCTGAGTCCTTAAACCTTCTTGGAAGGACTTCCAGAAATTAGCTATGAACTGAGTTCCTCTATAAGAAATAATGGATATTGGAACACCACGGAGTCGTACTATCTCCTTGACATAAAGCTTTGCATAATCTTCGGCTGAGTATGTAGTTCTGACTGGTAGAAAATGAGCTGACTTCATAAGTCTATCCACATGTTGACAGTTAGGACATTGAGTTACGAATTCTGCTATGTCTTTCTTCATTCCGTCCAGCCAATAAATGTATTTAAGATCATGATACATTTCCATGGCTCTCGGATGAACAGAATAACGGGAACAATGGGCTTTCTCCAGAATCTGCTGACGTAATTCTGTAATATCAGAAACACACAATCTGCCTCGATATCTGAGAACTCCATCTGCAGAAACCTCAACGGGTGACTTTTTCTTTTAGGAAAGTGTATTTCTGTAATGAACTAGTATGGGATCCTCATACTGGTGTTCTTTCACCTCAACCACTACTGACGAAACAGCTGAATTCTGAATGGTAACTCCCATGTTGCCCGAGTCCATTAATTAAACTCTTAGGCTAGCTAATTGCTGAAGCTCATGAGCTAACTCTCTCTTCTCTGGCTAAATATCATCTAAGCTACCCATAGATCTACGGCTAAGAGCATCAACTATGACGTTTGCATTCCCTAGATGTTACAAGATGCTAACATCCTAATCCTTTAATAATTCCAACCATCGCCTTTGCCGTAAATTCAACTCTTTCTGCTTGAACATATATTGAAGACTCTTGTGGTCTGTATAAATATCGACATGAACACCATACAAATTATGCCTCCACATCTTCAATGCATGAATTACTGCAGCTAACTCTAGATCATGAGTCGGGTAATTTTTCTCGAGTTTTCGCAACTGCCTTGAAGCATAAGCAATAACTTTACCGTGCTGCATCAACACACAACCTAACCCACGTCCGAAGCATCATAAAAAAAAACGTAGCCCTTCGATCCTTCTGGAAGTGTCAGAACCGGGGCCGTAGTCAATCTATCCTTCAGTTCCTGAAAACTGCGCTCACAAGCATCCATCCACTGAAATTTAGCGGATTTCTAAGTCAACTTCGCCAATGGTGTAGAAATAGAAGAAAACCCTTTTGTAAATCTTCTATAATAACCCGCCAAGCCTAGAAAGCTACGAACCTACGTAGGGGTTGTAGTCCTTGGCCAAGTATTCATAGATTCAATCTTTTGGGTATCCACTCGAATACCATCAGCTGAGATGATATGCCCCAGAAAAGTCACAAAATTCAACCAGAACTCACATTTTGAGAACTTTCCATATAACTCCCGAGCCTGAAGAACTTTGAGGACAAGTTATATCCCGCATTTTTGTATATTGGGACAATTTGGTTCAACTATGATAAGTTAGGGTCCAAACCATTCCGGGATGCAAAGTCGAGACTTTTGACCTTCGATTTTATTTTGAGTCATAAGTTGTGCATGAATTTGTTGGCATGGAACAATTAAAAAAATTTGGGACCAAAAATGGAATAAATGGAACTTGAAAATCATGCATTTTCCATGGTCTTAGCCGTGTGGCTTGTAGAAGGCCCACACAATGTGTGTTCACTTTTCATTGCTCTAACACATGGTGTGGGCCAAGGTCACTTGAGTCATATTCATATAATAGCAAAAGATGACCAACTAGTCTTCATTATTCACTCCAACACTTAGAAAAAAAAAAGAGCAAGGAGTTGAAGAGAAGGTGAGGCTCTCGGCCAAAGGAGAGAAAAATCAACTTCCATTCAAGTCATCCCAAAATTATTTTGTTGATGCAAACCCACTATTTTGAGGTCCCTAAGTAGCGTGGAAGTGTTGTTGGAGCGATCAACCCGCTAGTTTTCATCCTTGGAAACCCTAGCCTATTGTGAAGTTGAAGGAAGAAAGGTAAGATTTGATCTTGTTTATGTGTTATGAAGGTTGTATTCTTGTTGTAGTATGTTAAAATGGATGAAAATCATGAAATATAGTGTGTTGGAGTTGAGGCCATGTGTGTGAGATTTAGCCGTGTAAGTGTGTGTGTGTTGTGTTGTATTGAAGTGATGAATTAAGTTCTATATAGTATGTTGATGGTTGTAGTGTGAAGAAATGAATGAGAATTATCCATATGTATATATGTTGTGTTGGCCGAAAATGGGTCATGGAATATAACAAAGAACGCATTAATGTCGCTTAGCGTTTTAGGGGTTGTCGTAATGAATTCTATGTTGGAAATGAGCTTTTAATGACTCTAGATTGATGTTGTAATTGTATGGGCTGATTTGAATATTATTGTGTATTTAATGTAATTTGTATATTGATGAGAATAGCATTGTTAGAATGTGAATTGTGGATGCAAATCATGATTTGAAAATGGGAAATGTGTTAAAGTGAGGTTCTCGGGTTTGGGGACTGATTTCGGGTGGATTGGAGAAATTGTTGGATTGTTTGAAGTGTTATATGAATTGCTTAGAATGTCTTTAAATATTGTTGGTATGGGTTCGGGTTATTATTCGAAGATATATGCATCGATGTTGGCTTGAAGGTAAGCCGTTGAATTGAATTTATGAATGTTGTTGAAAGATGGAAAAAGGCTTATTAATGTTATATTGTCTCCCGGATTGGTTATTGATGTTACTAGGTTGGTTGTTGTTGTTGTTGTTGATTGATTTGACCGAGTTAAATTCTCGGGGTGGCCTATTTACAGGGGAAATGCTGCCCAAATTTCTATAGAATTAAGGGCTAAATTGGAATTAAATGCCAAAATGTCTATAGCTAATGTTTGGCATATTATGACTTGTTTGTAGACCTTGGGCAGCCCGAGACGTAGGTTGGTTTCAGCTTGAGTTTGGATTATATTGGACAACGTTTGAGGTATGTAAATCTCAACCTTCCTTCTTTGGCATGCCTTAGTTAAAATAGGCTATGACACGAGCCTCGAGGAAACTCTATTCTCGCAATCCGAGCATGTCTATGATACGCATTTGTTTCTTGATATTCATATGTTGATGTTATGAAATATTGATCCTATGTCCTTGGAATTATTGATTGTAAAGGTTGCATGAAAGTTTGGTTTTTAAAGAGTTTATTCTTTAACGATTCTAAAACTACAAACGCCCATAACCTTCACAGAAAAGCTCGGATTGCTTTGAGATTTTCGTAGAGGGTTGTATGATGTAGGATGAGTATGTCTTCCATAGGCGGGCCCAGCTCAGGTCTACACTCGTCCGTGGGTCCCGCAACGTTCCTTTATGTGATTTCGATAACTTTTGAAAGAAAATGTTGTAATTATTATTCCGATTTCAAATGTGACTATTTTACTTATCTTTTTGATTTATGACAATGATTTTATGCATATGATTCCTCACGACTCGCTCGTTCATTCGTTATATCTTTCGCCGAGTCCCGGCCGGTTCTCGTTGTCGTGCGCATTGTGATATACTCCGGTGTTATCGTGTTTATGGTTCACCGAGCTCTCGCTCGAGGAACGGGTTCCCGCTATATTTGGTGTTATCTTGTGTATGGCGATATGTCGTGTATGATATGTGACGGATATGGAGATTTGAAACTATCACGGTGTTATGCTTGTTATGGCACCATCGCAGAGGGCGATCATATTTTACGTTTTTATGCATGATTTGTATTTTGAAAGTAAACATATTGATATTTTCGAATATGTACTAACTTTTCATACTTCTGTTTCGATTATTACCCAGATTTGTTACAATACCTTCTGCTTTGCATACTTAGTACATATTTCGTACTGACCCCCTTTCTTCGGGGGCTGCGTTTCATGCCCGCAGGTACAGACGCACGATCGGAGACCCACCGCTTTAGGACACCTTTATCTCGTTTGTTGGAGTGCTCCTTTCTCCGAGCCCATATTTTGGTATATATTCGTTCGTTGCATTTGTATGTACTTATTCGTGTGTACGGCGGGCCCCGTCCCGTCATATGATTCGTCTTCGTCTGTTTAGAGGTCTACGTGGACATGTATGTGGGTTATGCCCATTCTATACAGTTGTGTTTGTATGATATATGTTCTGGGCGATCCCATTCGCCGTGGCAGCCTCGTCGGCTTGCATTTGTATATGTTTTGGGTCGTTGCGCCATTTGATAGCCTTGTCGGCTTTTGATATATATATGCGGTTGTGTTTGAGATGTGTTTGCGACAGTTTGATATAATCTGAGATAGCGGTTGATATTTGTGTCTATATAAGCCGTCTGTTTGCGACTCGGATTTGTGATTGTGTTTGGGTGCCCAATTCGGGCACTAGTCGCGGCCTACGGGGTTGGGTCGTGACAACAGCACGTAAATGATTCGCATGCTCTGCCTCAGATCGAGAATATACCAGAATATCATCGATGAACACAATCATAAACAAGTCTAGGAAAGGCCTGAACATATTGTTTATCAAATCCGTGAATACCGCCGGTGCATTAGTCAATCCGAATGACATTACTCAAAATTTGAAATGACCATATCTAGTTTTGAAGGCCATCTTAGGAATATCTTTCTCCTTAACACTCACCTGGTGGTACCCCGATCTCAAGTCTATCTTTGAGAACCATTTGGCACCCTGTAATTGATCAAATAAATTATCAATTCTTGGGAGCAGATATTTATTCTAGATCGCCACCTTGTTCAGCTGTCTATAATTAATACACATACGCAAAGAGCCATCTTTCTTTCTTACAAACAATACGGGTGCTCCCCACGGCGATGAACTAGGCCTAATAAAGCTTTGTCGAGCAAATCCTTCAATTGCTCCTTCAACTCCTTCAATTGTGCAGGGGCCATTCTATAAGGAGGAATAGATATTGGCTTAGTATCCGGTAACACATCGATGGAAAATTCAATCTCCCATTCTGGTGGAAGACCTGGAAGCTCATCCGAGAATACATCCGGAAACTCATTCACTACTGGAACAAACTGAAGAGTTGGCGATTCTGCTTCTATATTATGAACCCGGACTAAATGATAAATGCAACCTTTAGCAATCATCTTCCTTGCCTTGAGATAGGAAGTAAACCTACCTCACGGAGATGCTGTATTTCCCTTCCACTCTAAAACTGGTTCTCCCTGAAACTGGCAACAGACCATTTTTGTTCTACAATCAATATTGGCAGTATAACAAGAAGCCAACCAATCCATACCCATAATGTTATATCCCGTATTTTGTACGTTTGGAAATTTCAAAGTTGACGTGGAAAGTTAAGGGCGAGATCATGTTCAAAAATCATTTTAATGTACGAGTTGTCATGAATATCATTTATGATTATTATTAGTATGGAAATAATGTGAAAGGCTAGGGGCAAAATGATAATATTGAGGAAAGTCGAGGGGCAAAACGGGAATTTTACAAAAGAAGTTCATGAAAGTTCTAAAAGGGCCATATTGGCCATATGACAAAAAAAAGGGGAAAGAAAAAGAATGAAAATGATGACAAATAAGTCATCTTTTGTTTAAGAAAGTTCAAGGAAAAGAAAGAAAATTCTAGAAAAAGGAGAGAGGCCATGTGTTCATATTATAATTGGAGGGGAGCCAAGTATAAATATGAAAGGGGGCTAATTATAAGCTATAACAAAGCCTATGGACCAAAGTTGGCTTAAGAAGACAATTAGTCTTCTTTGACTATTTTAAGAAAATTCAAGAAAATGGAAGAATTTTCTAGAGAAGGAAAGCAAGGGATCATGTGGCCATACTTTTATTTTGAGGGACTAATTTATAAATATGGAAAATTGGTGGAAGACATGTATATATATATGGGATGTCATCTTTTAATTCAAGAAATTGGAAGAAAGAACAAAAACAAAAGAAAAAGAAAAGAGAGGTAGGGAGGTTCGGCCATGGCTAGTAAAATCTAGCCATGGAAAATTAATGAGGAAAAATTATTTCCTCCTAATATTCTAGCTCATTTGGAGGTCCTCTACAACATGGAAGAGTTGTTGGAGCAAGTAGAACCCATATTCTTGCAAAGTTACAATTCTAGTCAAGTGTGAAGCTAAAGAAAAAAGGTAAGAATTCATCCTCTTTTATATATTATGGATGTTTGTGTATGTTGTGATATGGAAAAAAATGAATGAAATTCATGAGGATATGGAATTTGTGTGGTGGCCGTATATGTGTGGCATTGTGTAGTGATGATGGACAAGTTTTATTTAGTCTTTTGGTTGTTGGTGTAATGTATGGAAATGAATGAAAATGCATGGAACATGAATGTTGTATGTTGTGGCCGTATGGTTGTTGCATGATGTGGAAGAGAATGAATTAATTGTTCTTAGTGTTGGTTGTCGTTGTAATGTATAGTAATGGATGAAAAATGCATGAACATATGCATGTAGTATGGTGGCCGAATATAGTAGAGTATGTGGAAGTGATGAATTAATTTTATTTAATATATCTTGGTTGTTGTATTGTGGATTGCATAATGAACAATGAGGACTTAATATGGTTAGAGATGGAGTAGTAAATTAAATTGAATTCAATTGAATATAAATGGAGTGTTGTTGGTAAGATTGTTGGCATTGTTGTTGATAGTTTGGCCGGGTAGAATTCCCGGGATTGTTGTTGATTGAAATTGGCCGAGTTATATTCTCGGGGATGGTATATTTACAGGGGAGATGCTGCCAAAATTTCGGCAGAATATAAGTGAATCTATTTGAGAAGTCAAGACGAGCGTTGATTTAAGATTAAATTCCTAAAGTCTTATAACCAATGTTTGGTATCGTGACCAAATTGTAGATTTTGGCGAAATTGGAACTTGAATTTGGAGCGGCGTACAAGGCGGAAAAGGTATGTAAGGTCTTACTCTTTCTTCCTTGGCATGTCTTAGGCATACTAGGTTGGATACGAGCCTCGGGGACTACTCTATCCTCCGGAATCCGCACCTAAAGTTACCCCCTTTTCATTCAGTAGAATTGAATTAGATATTCATGAATAGTTGGAAGAATTGCCTAGATATCTAGAACTTGCACAAATGAGACCCGATCACCTTATAACCCTCACAAGTGACGTCATGAAATGTAATGTACGTAAATTGTATACGCCCCCTCATTTGACTCGAGGTGGGCCCACTATTCCCTAATTTCCTCCTATGGCTCCATTTGGCTTATTTTCGTATTACGGTTAAAGGAAACTTTTGGACATCATTCCGACTACTAAATAATAATTGTTTTAACTAATGCATTGATTCCAAGGCATGATTCTTCTCCTCCGATAGCTAGTAAATGTTTTCCAAAGTGCCCGTATTTTCCCAGAACAAAGGTTTATGGCAAAATAAGTTTTACAACAATGACGATGAACATGTTCTACAATGACATGGATGATGTCAAGGAAGAAAATGTTTACATGATGAATATGACCATGATGATTCTATGATTAAAGGTTCCAAGTTCATGATTCCAGTGACGAGATGAGAACGTTAAGCTATTTCTTGAATTCTCAACTCTATTCATGAATAATGTCTATTTTTTTTTTAAAAAAAAAAATTCCAAGTATACGAAACGATGCCTTATGATCTGTTTTATGTTTTCTCATGATATCACTCTCCATTAATAGTCTCGCCTTATATTAATCGTTCCTTCAAGGTGAGACAAGCGCCCATAGTTATTCCATAATATAATCGGAGGTTTCCGACCTTACGTCACTCCGATGGATACATGATTTTCTTGGGCTCTCCTGCATGCTTATATGACATATGTATATGAAAAATGTATAAGTACCTGGGGTGGAGGGGAAGGGATACATGGGGGAAATGGGAAGGAAACATGTTTCATTGCCACTGGTCGGTGGCTTATCATCCGGATGCGCGGGATTTATGGGCGAGCCGGAGTATTTCGGCGCAATGTGGGCGAGCCGACGTTGTTCGGTGCTATGATATTACATGATACACTATGACTTGATATAATATAACACGACATGATATGACACGATACTATATATTAAAACATGACATGACATAAGTTCTATTTTCTATGCCTATGAAAAGAAATGTTCTTTTTTTCTAAAAAAGGAAAACAAGCATGCATGGCGTCCGCCCCCAGGGGCACTCATATGCACGGAGTTACTCTACTATCCTATGATATGTTCTATGCTTCCATGCGATTATTGTTCATTTGTACGAGTTATTCCTTTACCTCACGATATGATATCTGTTATTATTCATGCTTGTATCTCTTACTGTGTTGCTATCCCTGCCTTACATACTCAGTACATAGCTCGTACTGACCCCTCTTCTTCGGGGGCTGCGTTTCATGCCGCGCAGGAACACCCAGATGATGCGAAGCTAGCATAGAAGATGTTTCAGCGAAGTTGGCGAGCTCCGTTTGTCTGGAGTGTAGCCCAGTCAGCGTGCCATGCCATGATATCTTGTTCGAAGTTAGAGACTTTGCAGACAGAGTCGGGGGTATTGGGAGTCAGTCTGTCAGTGGCTCCGCCAGTCGATGTGTCCTTATATTTTGTGTTACAGATTTCACATAGCCAGATTTTGTTTTTCAAGAAAAAAAAAGAAGATTTAGTAGCCTTGCTATTTTTTCCACTTCTTATTGATGTAAAAGTTTAGAGAGGTTACGTATGTAATATGAGTCAGTGGGTTCGCTCGGCTCCATACATGGGGTCGGGTGCCCATCACACCCTAGTAAAGTCGGGGTGTGACAAAGTGGTATCAGAGCAGGTCGGTCTAAGGGATGTACGCAAAGTCGTGTCCGGTAGAGTCCCCGTTTATGGGTGTGAAGCCGGCCACATTTATAAACAGGAGGCTACGGGGCATCTAGGAATGGTTGACGTTCTTTCTGTCATTAGATCGTGCGATAGAGCCAAGTCATAGGAAATAAGATTCCTTATGCTAATCGTTGATTTTCGCAGGCGCCCAGTATCGGCGGAAAAAAAAAAAAGGCGAGGGATGATATGGAAGTCAAAAGAGGTAAGACTGGATGGATATATTTGTTCTGTTACGTGAAGCTGGGATGTGTTATATGGCCGTATACTCTGTGAGGTATTGTCTATAATTGCTACGTACAGAGTTTGAAAAGTAGAAGTGGTGAAGGGGATTCTGCCAGAATGGATATGCCTAACAGGAAAGAGCGGGGACATGAAATACTGTAAATAGGTATAAATGAGATGTGTTGTTTCGAAAAGGCTATGGATTTGGCGTGGCGACGAAGGTGTGATCGCTACCCTCGGGAATCTGGGAATCCAGGATGAAAGATAGTTATGCACAGGAGTGAAAAGTAAACACCGGAGTTAAAAGGGCAAAAAGGTAATTGTAAGAGAAAGGACGTGTTACGAAAATGCCTCGGAGTCCGTGAAACCTCGACTTGCTTCAGAAGATGTAATAAAGGTCATGTGAGAAAGCGGACGCGAAAACATCAGCATTAAGGTATCGAATTCCACCAAAGTTTCGAGGTTAAGCGTGCTCAGGTGGGAGCAATTCTAGGATGGGTGACCCCCTGGGAAGTTTACAAGAAATTCAACATATTCAGACATATGAGACAAATGAGAAGTTGGGTTAGCCTAAGGGAAACTCGAGCATATGTGATGGTTGGAGACCATAGGAAGACGCGTAGGACGAGGTAAACTAGATCGGCGAAGAGATAGAAGGTTCATTACAACTTTGGAATTAGGGTAGGCTTGAATAATGATTGGAGGTATTTTGTGGTTAGTTGATAGTAATTATGTATATATATGAAGGTGCAGGACGTCCCATATACGATAGTATCGGTGGACATGTGAGTCCCAGCAACTGGAGCTATGGTAAAGAAAGGCATTGATCACGCAAGGGTACCGAAGTTCGAGGGATGGCAAAAATAAATGTTGCAAGTGTTGCCAGGTAAACTGCTATTATTTTTACTATAGGTTAAGATTGGAAATTCTAGTACAACGATATTTGAAAAAGGAAAGAAAGTGAGTAGATAGAAAACAAAGAGATCAAAGAGATCAATAAATGGGGCGAAAGGAATAGTTACTAGGATAGAAGGAATGCTTGGGCTTTGCGACGGTATTAAGAGGATTTGTTGGTATAAAAGGAACCCCTTATAAAGGAGGGGGGGGGGGGAGAGACCTCGTTATATTAAGCCAAAGAGGATCACAATATTTTCAAGTACCAGAAAAGGGAACCCATGACTTGGGTAAGGAATAAGGAATGGACGATAAGGAAAAGAACGACTATAAAAGGAATCCTCCCAAATATTATGACATCCCATAAGATCAGTTGAACATTCGAGGACGAATGTTCTAAAGGGGGGGAGGATGTTATATCCCGTATTTTGTACGTTTGGAAATTTCAAAGTCGACGTGGAAAGTTAAGGGCGAGATCATGTTCAAAAATCATTTTTATGTACGAGTTGTCATGAATATCATTTATGATTATTATTAGTATGGAAATAATATGAAAGGCTAGGGGCAAAATGATAATATTGAGGAAAGTCGAGGGGCAAAACAGGAATTTTACAAAAGGAGTTCATGAAAGTTCTAAAAGGGCCATATTGTCCATGTGACAAAAAAAGGGGAAAGAAAAAGAATGAAAATGATGACAAATAAGTCATCTTTTGTTTAAGAAAGTTCAAGGAAAAAAAAGAAAATTCTAGAAAAAGGAGAGAGGCCATGTGTTCATATTATAATTGGAGGGGAGCCAAGTATAAATATGAACAGGGGCTAATTATAAGCTATAACAAAGCCTATGGACCAAAGTTGGCTTAAGAAGACAATTAGTCTTCTTTGACTATTTTAAGAAAATTCAAGAAAATGGAAGAATTTTCTAGAGAAGGAAAGCAAGGGATCATGTGGCCATACTTTTATTTTGAGGGACTAATTTATAAATATGGAAAATTGGATGATGACATGTATATATATATGGGATGTCATCTTTTAATTCAAGAAATTGGAAGAAAGAACAAAAACAAAAGAAAAAGAAAAGAGAGGTAGGGAGGTTCGGCCATGGCTAGTAAAATCTAGCCATGGAAAATTAATGAGGAAAAATTATTTCCTCCTAATATTCTAGCTCATTTGGAGGTCCTCTACAACATGGAAGAGTTGTTGGAGCAAGTAGAACCCATATTCTTGCAAAGTTACAATTCTAGTCAAGTGTGAAGCTAAAGGAAAAAGGTAAGAATTCATCCTCTTTTATATATTATGGATGTTTGTGTATGTTGTGATATGGAAAAAAATGAATGAAATTCATGAGGATATGGAATTTTTGTGGTGGCCGTATATGTGTGGCATTGTGTAGTGATGATGGACAAGTTTTATTTAGTCTTTTGGTTGTTGGTGTAATGTATGGAAATGAATGAAAATGCATGGAACATGAATGTTGTATGTTGTGGCCGTATGGTTGTTGCATGATGTGGAAGAGAATGAATTAATTGTTCTTAGTGTTGGTTGTCGTTGTAATGTATAGTAATGGATGAAAAATGCATGAACATATGCATGTAGTATGGTGGCCGAATATAGTAGAGTATGTGGAAGTGATGAATTAATTTTATTTAATATATCTTGGTTGTTGTATTGTGGATTGCATAATGAACAATGAGGACTTAATATGGTTAGAGATGGAGTAGTAAATTAAATTGAATTCAATTGAATATAAATGGAGTGTTGTTGGTAAGATTGTTGGCATTGTTGTTGATAGTTTGGCCGGGTAGAATTCCGGGATTGTTGTTGATTGAAATTGGCCGAGTTATATTCTCGGGGATGGTATATTTACGGGGGAGATGCTGCCAAAATTTCGGCGATATAAGTGAATCTATTTGAGAAGTCAAGATGAGCGTTCATTTAAGATTAAATTCCTAAAGTCTTATAACCAATGTTTGGTATATGTGACCAAATTGTAGATTTTGGCGAAATTGGAACTTGAATTTGGAGCGGCGTACAAGGCGGAAAAGGTATGTAAGGTCATACTCTTTCTTCCTTGGCATGTCTTAGGCATACTAGGTTGGATACGAGCCTCGGGGACTACTCTATCCTCCGGAATCCGCACCTAAAGTTACCCCCTTTTCATTGAGTAGAATTGAATTAGATATTCATGAATAGTTGGAAGAATTGCCTAGATATCTAGAACTTGCACAAATGAGACCCGATCACCTTATAACCCTCACAAATGACGTCATGAAATGTAATGTACGTAAATTGTATACGCCACCTCATTTGACTCGAGGTGGGCCCACTATTCCCTAATTTCCTCCTATGGCTCCATTTGGCTTATTTCCGTATTACAGTTAAAGGAAACTTTTGGACATCATTCCGACTACTAAATAATAATTGTTTTAACTAATCCATTGACTCCAAGGCGTGATTCTTCTCCTCCGATAGCTAGTAAATGTTTTCCAAAGTGCCCGTATTTTCCAGAACAAAGGTTTATGGCAAAATAAGTTTTACAACAATGACGATGAACATGTTCTACAATGACATGGATGATGTCGAGGAAGAAAATGTTTACATGATGAATATGACCATGATGATTCTTTGATTAAAGGTTCCAAGTTCATGATTCCAGTGACGAGATGAGAACGTTAAGCTATTTCTTGAATTCTCAACTCTATTCATGAATAATGTCTATTTTTTTAAAAAAAAAATTCCAAGTATACGAAACGATGCCTTATGATCCTGTTTTATGTTTTCTCATGATATCACTCTCCATTAATAGTCTCGCCTTGTATTAATCGTTCCTTCAAGGTGGGACAAGCGTCCATAGTTATTCCATAATATAATCGGAGGTTTCCGACCTTACGTCACTCCGATGGATACATGATTTTCTTGGGCTCTCCTGCATGCTTATATGACATATGTATATGAAAAATGTATAAGTACAGGGTGGAGGGGAAGGGATACATGGGGGAAATGGGAAGGAAACATGTTTCATTGCCACCCGGTCACCGGCTTATCATCCCGGACGCGGGATGCCGGACGCGGGATTTATGGGCGAGCCGGAGTATTTCGGTGCAATGTGGGCGAGCCAACGTTGTTCGGTGCTATGATATTACATGATACACTATGACTTGATATAATATAACACGACATGATATGACATGATACTATATATTAAAACATGACATGACATAAGTTCTATTTTCTATGCCTATGAAAAGAAATGTTCTTTTTTTCTAAAAAAGGAAAACAAGCATGCATGGCATCCGCCCCGAGGGCACTCATATGCACAAAAGTTACTCTACTATCCTATGATATGTTCTATGCTTCCATGCGATTATTGTTCATTTGTACAAAGTTATTCCTTTACCTCACGATATGATATCCCGTTATTATTCATGCTTATATCTCTTACTATGTTGCTATTCCTGCCTTACATACTCAGTACATAGCTCGTACTGACCCCTCTTCTTCGGGGGCTGCGTTTCATGCTGCGCAGGAACACCCAAATGATGCGAAGCTAGCATAGAAGATGTTTCAGCGAAGTTGGCGAGCTCCGTTTGTTTGGAGTGTAGCCCAGTCAGCGTGCCATGCCATGATATCTTATTCGAAGTTAGAGACTTTGCAGACAGAGTCGGGGGTATTGGGAGTCAGTCTGTCAGTGGCTCCGCCAGTCGATGTGTCCTTATATTTTGTGTTACAGATTTCACATAGCCAGATTTTGTTTTTCAAGAAAAAAAAAGAAGATTTAGTAGCCTTGCTATGTTTTCCACTTCTTATTGATGTAAAAGTTTAGAGAGGTTACGTATGTAATATGAGTCAGCGGGTTCGCTCGGCTCCGTACATGGGGTCGGGTGCCCATCACACCCTAGTAAAGTCGGGGTGTGACACATAATAACATAAAAATCTACCATTTTCAGCTCATTTAGATCAGCCATAATATGACGGTCACAAATCACAACCACACAATTTTTATATACCCGACTAGCTATCACTGAGTCACCGATGGGTGTAGACACTTCAAAAGGTTTAATTGGCTCAGGTTCCACCTCAATGCGATCGGCAATATAATGAGTAATATATCACAATGTAGAACCTGGATCAATTAATGCATACACATCATGAGAAGATACCGAGAATGTACCTGTGACAACATCGGGGGAGGACCCGAGATCCTGTCACCCAGCCAGTGCATAAATACAGTACTGAGGACCACTCGAACAGGGCGCTCCTCCTATACCTCTTCCATGACCTACTGGTGTCTGTGAGCTTTGCCCCAGAGGACGTACTGATGATGAAGAACCACCTGCTGATCCTGTGGGCTGGATCATGCCTCTCCCACCTCTCGATGGACAGTCACGCATAATCTGGCCTTGTTGACCGTAGGCATAACAAACATCTAAACCCAGCCGACAATGTCCCCAATGTGATTTTCCACACTGAATATATCGAGGTAAAGGTGGTCTCATCTGGCCTAAATCACCCCTGTACTTAGAATCTGAAACTCTGAAAAACTGGCCCGGTCCGAAGTGAAGAGATCGATCAAACTGGCCTGAAAATCATAGAGGTGCACTAGTCGCTATATGGCCTGAGTGTCTAAAATATTGCTGCCTCTGACCTTCTACAACTCATTAACAGGGCCTGAGAATCTAGCCCTCTTACTATAACCCCTATCATGCTCACGCTCATTCCCCCGTTGTTGCTGCCGCTCTTCCAACTTTTGGGCACGGGCCTGGATGCGAGAAATATCCATACCATCCTGAAGTGAGGCCGTCAAACACTCATCCATCAAATGTGGCCCTAAGCTATTCACAAGCCGGTGCACGCGATCCCCCATATCAGCTACCATGGCTGGAGCATTTCTGGCCAAAGAATTAAAACGGAGACTATACTCTAGGGCACTCATGTTCCCTTGCCTAAGATTCAAGAACCTATTAGCTCTAGCCCGTCGAACCTCTGGCGGCAAATAGTGTCAGAGGAAAGTGTCATGACCCAACCGGAGGGACGCGACGGGCACCCGGTGCTAACCCACCCGGGCACCTCTTAACATACTTACATTAACATCTAGGTGAACCACATAGCTAAATCATACTAATCCCATTGGGCGATAATACATTTATATCATCATTAGCATCTGTGCCCATATCAATGTACATAAGCCGATGAGGCTAAAAAATGACATCGAAATATAAAGCGACAAGGCCAAATACATCTAAC